>NW_027185761.1:16511322-16557855 GCF_028583685.1 Petaurus breviceps papuanus
AGAGAGAGAGAGAGAGAGAGAGAGAGAGAGAGAGAGAGAGAGAGAGAATAGTATGGTCTTCAATCTGAAATGTCATAGTTCTTGCTCTGGATGTGGATGGCATTTTCCATCATGAGTCTTTTGGAATTGTCTTAGATCATTATATTGCTGAGAAGAGCTAAGTCTGTCAAAGTTGGTCATCACACATTGTTGCTGTTACTGTGTACAATGTTCTTCTGGTTCTGCTCATTTCACTCAGCATCAGTTCATATGTCTTTCCAGGTCTTTCTGAAGTCTGCCTGCTCATCATTTCTTATAGTACAATAGTATTCCATTACATTTATACAACACATAAGTTCAGTTATTTTTATACTATTGAAGGAATACAAGTGCTATAAACATGGAAATGCAACATTTCTTTAAAATGTACAATTTAAAAAATCATTATTTAAAATTTTTGCATTCTAAATGTTGGTGCCCAGGACAAAGCTCCTGGTTGCCATACCCTGGTTGTGACTCAGCTGGCATAGCACTTTGTATCTTTTTTTTTCATTTTTCAAATGCTTTATTAACTTCTGATTTATATCATTTATTTCCGCCAGATTTTGAGTTATAAATTTTCTCCCCATTTTCCCCTACCCACCGCCCCAAAATAGCAGTCCCACAGGATATCCCCTCCTCCAATCTGCTCTCTCCCGTATCTTCTCCCATACCCCCTTCGACTTTTCCAGTAGGGCATGGTGGATCTCTATGCCCCAGTGCCTGTATATCTTATTTCCCAATTACATGTAAAATCAAATTAATAATAATAATAATATATATATTAAACATTTGATTTTAAAACTTTGAATTCCAGATTAATTTCCTTCCGCCCTTGTCACCCACCCTTACTGGGAAGATAAGCAGTTCAGTATAGGTTGTACATGTGTAGCTAATGCAAAACATTAATATAGTAGATATATTGTAAAAGACTGACTATATTTCCCTCCCTATTCTGCCTCCCACTTGTTCTATTCTCTATTTTGATCCCATCCCTTTTCAAAAGTGGGTGCTTCCAACTTCCCTCTCCCCCCAGCCTGTCCTCCCTTCCATCATCCCCCCTCTCATCCCCTTCCCCCCTATTCTCCTGTAGGGTGAGATACCCTATTTAGTGTGTATTTCATTCCCTCCCCGAGCCAAATTCAATGAGAATAAGGTTGACCCATTCCCTTTTGCCTTCCTATTCTTCCTCTCCATTGTAACCATTTTCCCTTGCCTCTTCTATATGAGATAGTTTACCCCATTCTGTCTCTCCCCATCTCCTCTCATTATATTCCTCTCTCACCTCTTAATTTCACCTTTTAAGTATCATCCCTTCCTATTAAATTGGTTCTGTGCCCTCTATATATGTATACCTGTAAACATATATACACACATTCACATATGTGTGAATACACCCGCATATCCTCCGATATAGACATATATATATATTTCTATTCCCTTCAACTATTTTCATACTGAGAAAAGTTTCATCAGTTACAATTATCATTTTTCCATGTAATAATGTTAATAGTTCAACTTTGATAATTTCCCTATGATTTCTTTTCCCTGTTTAGCTTCTTATGCTTCTCTTGCTTCTTGTATCTGAATGTCAAATTTTCTATTCAACTCTGGTTTTTTCATCAAGAATGCTTGAAAGTCCTCTATTCCACTGAATGACCAGCTCCTTTGCCCTCTGGAATATCATATTCCAAGCCCTTCAATCCCTCAGTGTAGAAGCTGCCAGATCCTGAGTTATCCTGATTGTGTTTCCACAATATTCAAATTGTTGCTTCCTGGCTGCTTGTAATATTCTCTCCTTGATCTGGGAATTTTGGAACCTGGCTATAATATTCCTAGGAGTTTTCTTTTTGGGATCTTTTTCAGGAGGTGATTGGTGGATTCTTTCAACCTCTATTTTGCCCTCTGGTTCTAAAACATCAGGGCTGTTTTCCTTGAGAATTTCTTGGAGGATGCTTTCTAGGTCCTTTCTTTGATCATGGCTTTCAGGTAGTCCAATAATTTTTAAATGATCTCTCCTGGATCTATTTTCCAGGTCAATGGTTTTTCCAATGAGATATTTCACATTGCCTTCTATTCTTTCATTTGTTTGGATCTATTTAACAGCATCTTGATTTCTCATAAAGTCATTAGCTTCCATTTGCTCCAATCTAATTCTGAAGGAATGAGTCTCCTCAGTGAGCTTTTGAGATTCTTTTTCCATCTGGCCAATTCTGCTTTTTAAGGCATTCTTCTCCTCATTGCCTTTTTGAGCCTCTTTTGCCATTTCAGTTAGTCTATTTTTAAGGTGTTATTTTCCTCAGTCAGGCATGGACCCTCATTTTGTAATTTTCTTGCATTGTTCTCATTTCTCTTCCCAATTTTTCGTCCACTTCTCTTATCTGCTTCTTAAGGTCCTGTATGGCTATAACCAGCTCTTATTTTCCTTTGAAGCTTTTAGTGCAGGAATTCTGACTTCACTGTCTTCCTCCTGTTCCATGCTTTGATCCTTTTTGTCCCCAAAATAGGGATCTAATGTTGGATTCTTCTGTTTGCTTTGCTTCCTTTGCCTGGTCATGTTGCCACTCAAATACTTGACATTTGGGCTTTTTGCCACAATAGGACTCTGCTACCAGACAGGGGAGCTTCATCCCAAATGCTGGGGTTTTCTCAGCTGCTGGGGGTATTAGTTGGGTGCCCTCTCTGAAGCCTCCCCACACTCTGACAAGCTGGTTGCACACCCCAGGACCTGCACCCTAGATCGCAATCCAGATCCAAGCAGGTTAAAGCAAAAGTGATTACCCCTCAGACTGGTCGCTTGGTCCTCCTACACTCTGCAGGCCAGGAGCTGAAGCTGCCACTTGGCAGCAGCTACGCTGTAGCCCTCAGTGGCTTCTTGCCCCAGGGGCAAAAGCCGAAGCACTCCCACTTACTTGGTCCCAAAGTCCACACTGCACTGACCTCTCTCTTTGTCCTTAGCATCTATGTATTGATAATTCTGGATCGCCACAGCTGCTGGTGATCTGGAGGCCCTCCAGCCGGTGGTTGGTCAGGGCCGCCCTGGGGCTAAAACCTTGTGGAGGATCTGGGCTCGGCTCCCAGAGTGCTGCGATGGCCGATTCCTGCCAGCCTGCCAGGCCGTCCTCAGTGGGAGGTTAGCTTCTCTGTGTCATTTTGTGGGTTCTGTAGCTCCAAAGTATGTTCAGAGTCCCCTTTTACATGGATTGGAGGTGGTGAGAGCCAGAGTCATGAGGAGGTCTTGTTTCTGCTCCCCACTTTGTATCTTTTAGGCACTTATCATAGTCTGTTTTGCATTAGGGTTATTTCTATACATGTCCAAAACTGCATGAGGGCTGGTGCCATATTTTATTTAATCATTGACATCTTCCCCCACCCCCACTGATTACCTAGCCTGGTATAGGCACTTAAACATTTTTGCTGAATTTTCTGAAGTTATCAGTTACCATTTTTAGGACTGATCCATAAATTTAACTCTGCATACAAAGAAACACAAGCTGTTTTCTATAATGCTTCCTCTATGGTCAGAATCAGTCGACCACTTTGAAAGTTGTTTCTAAACAATGTGAAAGGCTTAGTGAACAAGCTGGAATAGAACTTATTTTTGTTCTGTCACTAATTAGAAGTTAAAATCCATATTACATTATGAGTTTTAATATGGCCTTAAGCTTTAATTGTTCTTAAATTAAAATTGCTTTTGCATAGTTCTTTTTAAAATACAAAATCCATTTAAACCAAAAACTTCTAAAAACATTAAATTTTTAAATTAAATTAAACAAGCAGATTTTTAAATTAAAAAATTATTAATAGCTACCCTGCTTTCAAATTAACAAAATACTGTGGTTAGGAGAGTTCTCTCAAAAACTAATATGAAAAGTTATTTTGTAGTTGTTATAATAGCTGATAATATGAAGAATTAGGGAAATTAATCCTAAGTAGGTTCATTACTTCCCAGAATATTAATAATAATAATAACTAGCATTCCTTTAACACTTTAAAGTTTGCAAAGCACTTTACATATTATCATATTTGATCCTTTCAACAACCCTGCAAGGTAGATGCCAGTATTAGCTCCATTTTCCAGATAAGGAAATTGAGACTGAAAAGCAAAGTGATTTTCCCAGGGTAACACAGCAAAGTACCTGTGGAAGAATTTGGACTCTGGTCTTCCTGACTCCAAGTCCAGTTCTTTATAGTCTAGATAATCTAATGCCTAGAATGTGGAATAAACTTCCCCGATGATGTGGTGACCTTTTCCAGAACTTTCCCACTTCTATGTGTTTCTCATACCACCTCCTTGTATCCCTTGAATACATCCCTCATTCTCCCCATCCCTTTCTCTCCCCACCCCAAACCCAATTCCATTTCTGGCCTTATCTTCCCACCTCCTTCAGTAAGCTTTCCCTGGTACCTATAGACAGAAGTGTTCTCTCCCTTGGTGTGTTCCCTCTGAAATGACCATTTTCTAGGAATTATAGTAGATTTTTGGAAAGTAAAGACATACTTTTCTTAACTCCCAATGTACTCTAGGCTTCTTGAAGGCAGAGGAAAAAAGTTTCTCTTTTATAGTAACAATAGCTCCCATTTATAAATCCTTTAAAGTTTGCAAAATTCTTCTACAAATATGTCAATTCACCCTCACGGTGACCATGGGAGGCGGTGCTATTACTGTTGCCCTGTGACAAATGAGAAAACTGAAGCAGACAGAGGTAAAGTGACTTGTCCAGGGCCACACAGTTCATAAGTGTCTGAGACCATATTTGAACTCAGGTCTTCCTGATTCCAGGTCTAACGCTCTATCCCTTGCATTGATATTGTGGATATTTAATAAGTATTTGTTGATTCAAATTGAGATGAAAAAGTATCTGAGGGACCTTGAACTTAATTAATATTATGCGATTTAGCTTTTTGTTTTAATCCTACCATGTGCCAAAAGCTGCAGTACCTGTGGAGGTCAATAATGAAGAACCATCCACAGATCTCTTTTGGGGGGGGTAATGTCTGAGCTGGGTTCAGGTATGTCTCACTTTAAAGAAAATCAAGATATGGAATTTAAATATGGAATCTTGGGATTTAGAGCTGGAAGATAACTTAAAGGTCATTGAAGCCAAGTCCCCCATTTTGCAGATGAGGAAACCAAGGTTCAGATTCATGATTTCACTCACCCCATACCACATGGGTAGTAAACCACAGAGTTGGGATATGACCAAACCTACATGGCTGGACTCTGGATTGACTTCATGCTTCTTTGCTGCTAAAACCTGCCATCAATGTGGGCACTCCAAGATGGCATATGAAAGGGATTAAGTCCACAGTTACTGAGTGGTAAAATAATTAACTCATCATTCTCTCTAAATTAGTGCCAAAGGATGATTACAGGGGCAGAAATTGGTTTCCAAAAAAGAGTCTAGGGATGAATTGTCATGTCTTTGTATTTGGAACAGGAAGGGTTTAAAGCATCTGTTGTTCTAGCTTCAGTCTTTGTTCTTAATTCATATAAAAATTACATGTTGTTGACTAATGTGAAAATATGTCTAATAGGAATGTGTATGTAAAGCCTATAGCAGATTGCAGGCCATCTTGGGGAGGGAAGGGGGAAGGGGAAAAATTTAAAACTTATGGAAGAAAATATTGAAAACTAAAAATAAATAAATTAGATTTTAAAAATTACCTGGTGTATAGAGAAAAAGCCCTAGTCTCTCCTCTGTGATCCAGGCCTGTCTTGACAGCTGCTTATTTGATATTTTGATCTGGATAAACTATAGGCAGGTTAAACTCAGCAAGTCCAATGTAGCAAGCAATCATTTCCTATGTCCCTAAACCTGCTCTTCTTCCAGACTTCTCTGCCTGCATTGTTGGCATTGTCTTCCATCTAGACACCCAACCTCCAAGTCATCCTTGAGCCCTCACTCGCTTTCATCCCACCCATCTAATCACTCATCCGATTTTGTTCACTTTACGTCTGTAGCCTCTCCCATCTGCTACATTCTCTTCACTCACACAGGCCCCACCTCAATCCAGGCCTTGATCATTTTTTCGCTGGGGCTGTTAGATTAGTGTCCTAATTCTTCTCCCTGCCTCAAGTCTCCTGTCATCATCCATACTTCTGACAAAGTGATTTTCCTAGACTGCACATCTGAGTCAGTCCCTAATTCGATTATCTCCAAAAGTCGCCTATTACCTTAAGAATAAAATGTAAACTCCTCTGTTTGGCATTTAAATCTCATCACAACCTGACCCCAACTTCTCTTTCCAGGTTTATTAATCATTGCTCCTCTTCATAGAGGACATGTCAGGAATTCTTTCCTCATCTTGCCTCTTAGAATCCCTAACTTCCTTCAGAAATTCAGTTCCAATGCTGCCTGCTACATGAGGTCCTTCCTGGTCTCTCCAGGTGCCAGTACCTCCTTGTCCCTGAATTACTTTGTGATTATTTTGAATTTAACCCTGAGCTCAAGTCCATTTACATAAGATTCTGTTCATTGGCAGAGAATACTTCACTCTATCATGCCTGTGTGAAGGGTGGGGTTATTGAGAGCTAGGAAAAGAGAAATCTGGGATCTTTTTGGTTTCCCTCTTTGAGAAGACATATATGGTTCCAGATTCTCTTTGGAGAGAGGTCTCTGAAGGGAGAATAAGACTCTGGGGAGAAGCTGACATTTACGAGGAGCTAGTGCCTCAATCACATCCCTATACTCAATTTACCACACTGGAGACATCAGGGAATTTCCCTTGGGGTGAGATCTGGGTCTCTCCCTCTTGGTTGAGCTGAGATATCTTGCTGTCAGTGGGAGAACTGATTCATTTTGAATGTCTGGTATAGTCTCACCTGTAACTGCTCTGGTTTCTGCCACAGGTTTGGATAAATAGGTTTCTTTGCTGCTCACTATGTGTGGTCTTCGAGTAACCAGCATTCAGTGGGAAGTGATTCAAACCTTGGATATGTAGCTTGGGGCTCTTCTTTCCTGTCAAGGAAAAGCAATGAGAGGCATACCTTGAACCTAAAAATGATCTGCCCTAGACTAACAATCTCTAGGAAGGAAGATACATATAATCCTAGCCCGGTGACCTCTCTCTGAAGGAAGCAGAATGACCAGCCTCCAGGACTGACCTCTTTCTTCCCTCTTGCTAAGGTTTTAAATCTCCTTGGAGAGCAGTGGGAAGAGGGAACTCTAGAAATATGTAGTCACACCTTCCTTAGAGCAGGAGAGACAAACCCATGTGGACATACATAACAGAAATACACTACAGCTACATACTGAGAGGGAAAATCTGGACTTTACCTAGGGTAAGGCTGGCTACATCATCCCCTCAGGGTCCTAGGGGTATCCCAAAGGAGTCAGGATATCTCTTCTGGGATGCTATTCAACCAAACCCCTATTCTGGTGTTTCCTCTACTGTCAAACACCAGTAATTAGCACCAAGTTCCATTTGACCAATTAACATCAATTATAATTTGTGAAGCAATATTTACTTTGAAGTTATAACAAGAAGAGAAGCTATACTTTCCTAAATATTTGGAGGTACATTTTCCAAAATACCCCTTTGGCTCCTGGGGAAAGTGGATTCAGACTTAAAGCAGATTCTACATAGCATTGGTCTCACCAAGTTCACTTCCAAATACTGTATTACCAATTGATAGAGGGATGTATGTATGTATGTATGTATGGATGAATGGATGGATGGATGAATGGATGGATGGATGGATGGATGGATGGATGGATGGATGGATGGATGGATGGATGGATGGACGGACGGACGGATGGACAGAGAGATTTTTGTGATTTCTGTAGACTGGGTCAAGCACATTAGTCAGAACATTGCTTCTCACTGTCTAGCTTCCACCAAATACTGGCATGAACTTTAACTCCCAGGCTTCAGGTGGCTTGCCATCCTGAGCTTTTGAATCTCACAAGGTTGTAGCCCTCTCCATTCTCTTTCACCTAAAACAAACAGGAAAGAATGACACAGAAGAGACAGAAGCAATAGCAAGGTCACATGTCAGCTCCAAAGAGAGGGTCTGAGTTCCTTTCTCCATCCAGAAGCTTACAATAGCTCATCCTCCTTCTCCAGCTCCATCTGGGAAGAAAAAGAACCAGATCAAGAGACCCCTTTGTCTCGTTATGTGACCCGTACATCTCGTTGGATGTACACAAGTTTGGCGCCAAAGCCAATTAAAAGGGCTCCTTTCGTTACATGGCTAGTAGACCAATTGACAGAATGTCTGCATGCTCCAAACAGCTGTGCTATGCACACTCATTAGTTTTGCCTCCCCTTCCCCTTACATACTTATAGATGTACATACTATACATGTCTTCCCTCAATAAAATGAAACCTCCTTGAGGGCAAGGACAATTTGATTCTGGGGATACTAGTCCTTGTCATGGTACCTGGTGCATAGGAAGTGATTAATAAATGCTTCTTGAGCTGAATTAAAATACACCATACTGTGTGTGAATGGTCAGACATGCTAAGTATGTATGTTTGCTGGCAGTGGTAGACTTTAGTGAAAAATTATGAAGTCAGATATTCCAGAAGTTAGCTCATGCTTATGAGGAATAGCACTCCACATGTAATGAGCCAAGATGAGATTATCTTGCTTGAGGAATACTTCTGAGAGGCTATTACAGTCCTTAAATTAGACGAGTCCAGCAGGTTTTGAGGTCTAATATGCAATAAGCATTCATGGACTATAAAATCCAATTAAAACCCAACTTTACTAATTAAGTATTAAAAGCAAACAGTTCTAGGATAAAAAGGACATAAAATAGGACTCCTTTTCCATAGTCACGAGTCCAGGAACTCATGAAAGCACCTTGCAGGTTATTGGAGCTCCCCACCCCCAAAGCCTGCTATACCATCTCCAACCTTTAATATTTCTAAGGCATAGGTATCTAAAGATCAGGGAGGGTCTGAGGGAAGGGGAAGTGTAGTCAGGTTAACTTCTCTTCTCCAAGGGGAAGTGTAGTCAGGTTAACTTCTCTTCTCCAGTGATGGACAAATTCCAATCATTGAGGCAATGAGGAAATAGTCCTCCCTGGTATTGACCTTGATATCAAAGAGGGTGGTGTATCTGCAGGGGTGTTGTGAAGGTGTTATAATGAAGTAGAAATATGAAAATCAGAAACTGTGGCCAAAAAGGAGTCTAGGAAGATAGAAGGTAGGGAAGAAGAGATTGTTTAAGTGTGTTGGGCACTGTCCAGGTAAGAGGACACATTGATCAGAAAACAGTGCTGGTCCATTTGGAAAGTACAACACTGTTGCAGAGATGGGTGTCTGGGTTTGATAAGCTGATGGTGAAACTACCCCTTAATATAACTTAACCTTGCTGTGCTCAACAAGAAATATTCTGGTCTAATTAAGTTCCTCAGGTAGGACTCAGAAGCAAAGCATTCCAACTGTATTTGTATTTCTGACCATATTGTATTGTATTTCTATGCTGTATTTCTGACCATAAATTAATAAATTGTTCTTTTGGTGCAAATCAGTTTCATGTGAGTCTAAGGGAACAGAGGGCTATTTCCCCATGGCCTGATTACACCTGATTAAGCTGACTATTAAGTTCAAATTCTGGATCCAAGGTGATACCACCTAAGTTCTGTGACTCATGAGGCACAATCAACATGCTTCCTACTGACTTTACCCCTTTATCTATGCAATTCTTTTTTAAATTACATTTTTTCATTAACAAGCATTTACTTTCCCTTCATCTAGTCCCTTCCCTACTACTGAGAAAGAAAAAAAGAAAAATAAAATCTTTGTAACAGAACTGCAGTTGAGTAAAGTAAACTCCAACATCAGTAATGTCCAAAAACATATGTCTCATTCTGCATCTTAAATCCATCCCTTTTCTATCAGGAGATGGATAACAATCTTCATTACTGGTTCACTGGAATCTTTGTTGGTCATTGTGCTGATCAGAGTTCTTGAGTCTTTCAAAGTTCTTCCTTTTTTAAAAAAGTGTTTTTATTGTATAAATCATCCTCCTGGTTCTTCTCATGTCACTCTGAATCAGTTCATACAAGTCCATTATATGCAATTCTTGATGATCCCCACCTTGGGTTGTTTTAACCCATGTCCAGATGCTGCACCAACTTCTTTTTGAAGATTTGTAGAATCACAGACTAAGAGCCAGAAGAGTTCCCAGAGACCATCTGATCTAGGTACTTACTTTTACATATAAGGAAACTGAGTTTCAGAGGGGCTAAGTGATTTGCCCATAGAGAGTAAGTGGCAGAGTTACCATTGACATATGGGTCTTCTATGTTCTTTCCACTGTGCCATATCATCTTCTTCAAAAAAAATTCTAGCTCAACAGAAGGGGATACTAGACTTGGTTAGAGGGACCTAGGTTCAGCTCTTGTCTCAGACACTAGAGTGTGATGCTGTACAAGTCACTTAACTTCCCTGTGACTCTGTTTCCTCATCTGGAAAATGAGGAAGTTGGAGTCCTTGGCCTCTGAGAGACCTTCTGGTTCTAAAATCTATAATCCTATAATAGGTTGTCCCTTAATTCTTATCCACTTTGCTACTATCAGCACCAGTGACTCATCTAGGATTTTATTATTAGAGTTGAAGTTTATTTGAAGTCAATGCTCAAAGAGAAGATCAAAGTCATCTGGTGTCAACTCTCACTTCAAGGAAGAGGTCATGGACCATTGATGGTTTTGCTGGTGGGATCAGAAGCCAGGCTGTAGAGCCTTAATACATGGATGTGGAGTGAGGACATGAGAGCATCAAATATGGATTACTCTTCTAGAACTTTGGCAGTGAAGGGGAGGAGAGATAGAGGAAATATGTGAAGGGTTAGCATGATGGAAGGAAGGTTTTTTAAGGATAGTGAATTTCTTTCTCTACTGTTTTCCATCTGTCTCCACTTCCTTCTCTGCAAGACAGAGATCCTCAAGGACCAACTCAAACAAAAGGAGTTTTAAAGTAATTTGGAGATAAATAGAAAAAAGGAAAGAGAATGAGAAAAAAGGACAAAATTGGAGGGAAAAAACACAGAAGTTAAGGTCCTTGGGAGTCTACAGATGGTTCTTTCTAGATGCATAATTACATGTGTTGTAAAGACATGAGGCTCATCATAGCTTAGGGACCACCCACAGGTGTAAACCAAGTGGGTAGAGTCACCATCAGCTATGGTATAAAATCACTTTGCAGAGATCCAGGAAATATGTGAAGCAGGAAGAAGTAGGGCCATTTAAGAGCAGATTCACAGAAGGGAATTTTCAGATGTGATTCAAAGCAGGGGGAAAATGAAAAGGCTAATACTCAAAAAACAAGAAGTGCTAAGCTACCAAAGGGGCAGCTAGGAGGCTCGGTGGGTAGAGGGCCAGGCCTGGAATCAGGATGCCTCATCTTTCTGAATTCAAATCTGACCTCAGACATTTACTAGCTGTGTGACCCTGGGCATGTCACCTAACCCTGTTTGCCTCAATTTCCTCATCTGTAAAATGAGCTGGAGAAGGAAATGGCAAGCCACTCCAGTATCTTTGCCACGAAAACCCCAAATGGGGTCACGGGGAGTCAGACAGGACTGAAATGACTCACCAAGTCATTGACAAGCTACCCAAGTCATCCTCAACGAGTTTCTTCTTTGCTTTCAGACAAATGCTGGATTTCAGATCCACTGGTTAGGAATGAATATTGGTATATGGGGAATACACATCCCCACAAAAGAGAGACAGGTGTAAGGAGTCATAGTGTTTGAAGTTCTATCTGGATGGGGGGCATATACACACATGCATACACATATATGTATATGTGTGCATGTATGTATGTATGCATGTATGTATGTATGTGAAATACCCAGAAGGAAGCAGTGTTCACAGGTAGACCTAAAAGATGGAAAGAGAAAATAAAGATCAAGAAGGAAGAAGACATTGATTTATTTCAGGGGATCTTAACTTTTTCTGTATACTGGAGATCTTTGGCAGTCTAGTGAAATATCTGGACCCCAGTCTTAGAATAATATTTTAAAATGAATAAAATAAGATACACAGATTACAAAGGAAACATTATATATTTTTGTATTACATAAAGATGTAATTTGTTTCATCGAAGTTCATAGACCCCCTGAAATCTATCCTGTGGACCCCAGGTTAATTCTGTAGGAAGATAGCTATTTGGTTACCACTTGGAAAACTCTGTTTTCTATTCCTGTTCTGATGAACACTGAAGTTAAGACCTAATCTGTCCTGACAATACATAATGGAGCACCCAAGAACTAATACAGAAGAAAAACCTTAGTTCCTCAGGCCCCTGTCAGTCTCCCTGTCTGCCTCTCTCAGAGGGATGCAGGCATCTAGACCCTAAGAAGGTATTTTGTTGCAAAAGGTGTGTGATACCTAGATGCCTAAATTATAGTTGTTAACAGTGACTTTAAAAGGCATTGTGGGATAGTGACTAGAGGGCCAGCCCAAGAATAGGAATCAATTGCTTACACATCAGGGGCAGAACCAAATCTTGACCCCAAATCATCCGTTTTCAGTCCCGAATTTTTCTGCTAAACCTCACTGATTTCTTTGGTTTGATTGGTCATAAAAATCCTAAAAATATTTTTTAGACAGCAAGACCAGAGATCTCACAAGAGGCAAGCGATAGTTAGAGAAGAAAGAACTGTGAACACAGGCAGGCTAAGTCAGTAAGCATTCATTAAATGCTACCCACATGCCAAGCAGTGAGCTAAATGCTAGGGATTCAGACAAAAAGTAAAAACAAGCCCCGTCCTCATGGAGCTTACCTCTTAATGGGTAGGCATGGGTAAATAAATAGGTATATATGAGATTCATACGGAGTAGGGGGGAGGTCATTTTAGAGGAAGAAGTTTGAACATCTGGAAGAATATGGAAAGATCTCCTGCAGCAGGTAGCATTTGAGCTGAGTCTTTGAAGGAAGCCAAGGATGAGAAGGAAGAGCTCTTCAGACTGGAGGGACAGCCAGTACAATGCATGGGAGTAGGAGAGGGAGTGTTGTGCAAGGAACAGCAAACGAGCCAGAGTGTCTGCGTCATAGAAGAGAGGTCAGTGTAAGGAAAATGGAAAGGTAGGAAGGGGCCAAGGGGTGAAGAGTTTTATATAGACCAAGGGATGAACAGACAGACAGACAGATGTTTTTATTGAGTTGTTTTTCAGTTCTGTGTGACTCTCTGTGACCCCATTTGGGGTTTTCTTGGCAAATTATACTGGTGTGATTTGTCATTTCCTTCTCCAGCTCATTTTGCAGATGAGGTAACTAAACCAAACAGGGTGAAGTGACTTTCCCAGGGTCACACAGCTAGTAAGTGTCTGAAACTGGATTTGAACTCAGGGAGATGAGTCTTCTTGACTCCAGGCCCAGCCCTCTATCCACTGCTTCACCTAACTGACAGACATGTACATGTACATGTACATATACATATACACACTTACATGTATGTATGTAAAATCTCCTAGAGGTAATAGGGTATCACTTGTAATAGGAATGACATGGTTAGGTGACTTTGGCAGCTGACTAGAAGCTGGAATGAAGATTAGTGCACTTGGCCATAGAAGACGTGATGGGGGCCTGAACGAAGGTGGTGGCTTTGTGAGAGGGAAGAAGGAATGAAGGCAGTAACCAGAAGATCTAGCAACAAAGTGGGCATATGAGGTGAGGTGGCAGCATCACAAACCGGAGTGACTGGGAGAATTGTGGTATCTTCCACATAACATGAGAGTTGGGAAGAAGAGAAAGTTTTTTGGGGGCAAAATAATGAATTTCCTTTTGACATATTGAATTTGAAATATTTATGGGACATCCAATTCTAAATGTCCAATAGACATTTGATAGGAGATTGGCACTGGGAGAGACCAAGGCTGAATACAGAGATCTTGGAATCACCTGCATAGATGACCATTGAACCTATGGGAGATGATGAGATCAAGTGAGATGGTACAGAAAGAAAAGAGAAGCAGGATGAAGACAGAACCTTAGGGAGCACCTGCAGTTAGTGGGCATGGCAGGGATGAGAGGCCAAGCGAGTGGAACTGAGAAAGCCTGGTCAGACAGGAAGGAGGAAGTATCAGAAAAACCTCAAGACAAGAGAGTGTCCAGGGGGAAAAAGTAATAACCAGGGCCGAGTGATGTCAAGAGTTCGAGAAGGATCTGACAAATAAAAGATCATCAGTACATTTGGAGATGGATGTTTCCATTGTGTAATGAGGTCAGATGCCAAATGGTAGAGATTTAAGAAGAGAAGACATTCAGGCACTGGGCATAGATGGCTGTTTCAAGGAGTTTAGCTGAGGAGAGGATGATGCCTAGTACAGATGCTGTTGCAAATAGTAGTTTCTAATGAAGGAACCAACAGATAGGAAAAGATTTAATATTAGAGAGACTGGGATCAGAGTGGGAACAATCTGCTAGAGAAGAGGAGAGATTCCTAATGAAACTCTTTTAGCTTGATTTTTTCATGCATCTGAAGAAAAGGGGAGGTGAAACTCCATTGGAGGGACATACTAGCCAAGACAGTGTCCTGGGAAGGACATTGGGTCTGGGTTTGAATCCTAGCTCTGATGACCTAGAAACATGGGCAAATCACTTAAATTCTATTTCCCCATTTTACAAATGGGGGTGAGAAGAATCCTTAAGACTACCTAACTTGTGGTTTATTGTAAGGAAAGTGCTAGGAGTCATTCTTATTATGGAAGAGTAAGTTTAAATGTTTAACAGAAGGTTGGCATCTGACCTCATTATTCAGTGGAAACTTCTGTCTCCAAAGAACTGATGATAATCTGGTTTGTGGACTGACAATAACCTGGAGAAAAGAATTAAGGCTCCAATCTTGTGTCAACTTGATTCCATTCCTTTTTAGAGGCTTATTTTTTCACTGTTTTTACAATAAGGGTTATAATAACTTCCTTATTTACCTTATGGGAAAATATTGGAGTATATAATAAGTAAAATAAAAGGCTTGAAATAGGTTCTCAGGACTCCTTTGCCATCTTAAAAATTAGAAGACCCACCCCACCAAAAACTTTTGTTTATCTGGGTTATGTATTTATTGTATTAGAAATTAAAATGTCTTACTTCTGTTCTAAAAATAGTCTTGACCTCACGGACCTGCTGAAATGGTACCATCTCTGGGACCTCCAGGGCTTCCCAGATAACACTTTGAGAACCTCTTCCAGTTCTAACATTCCGTGCTGTAAGGCTCCTCTCACCTCGGACATTCTTTGTTCTAAGGTTCATTCACCTCTGACATTCTGTCTCCCGAGGCTCCCTCCCAGCGCTGTCACTCTATGGTTTGTAAAGGCTAGAAAGCTGTCAAAAAAGGTGCTGTAGAAACCCAAGGTCATGTCTTTTAAAGATGTTGGACATCCCGTTTGAAGTTTCCACCTTCTGTGTTGTTGGTCTGTTCTTAATGCCTGGCGTTAGACATTTCACACTTTTCAGGAGATTTCTCTATATTTTAATCTAAGCACCAGAGTGCTCCTAAAAGCCAGGTAAGACCTGGAACAGAGAAGGTCCCTGGCAGTGAAGTAATTAGTGTCGTTGCTGTATTGGAATAGCAGACCACTGGAGCAGCAGGCTTTTTATGAGAGACTGAATAGAGACTCTCTGGGCTCATAAAGAAAATGACATTAAAAAAAAAAATAAAGGTAGTCAACGGGGAGGCCATTGCCTAAATTGGGCTTGAATTTGAATATGGAGAGTTAATAAGAAGTGACTCAGGATTTCAATTGCCTTGAGGGGGTGTAATATAGAGTCAGACTGGAGGATATTATTTAAAACTATTAGGAATTTAGAGATAGAAGAGTACAAAAAAGCCCTGGCTTAGGAGACAAAAGTGCTGGGTTCTAGTCCTGACTCTTCTACTAATTAGCTGTGTGACCTCGAGAAAATGAGTATACCTTTCCAGCCTTGGTTTCCTCATCTGTAAAATGAGGGATTTGAAGAACAGTGGGTTTGAATCCTAGCTCTGTCACCTTCGTGACCTTGGAGAAGACATTTCATTTCTAAGGGTTTCTGCTTCTGTGGGTTTCCTAATCTCACCCGTTTCCATTTTCTAGTCTACTTTCTATTCTACTTGATACACATTACATTTTAGAACTTCATCCTCATTTACATCTCAGCAGGATCTTCTCCCTCTCCTCTCTCCAATTCAATCACTCCTTACTCCTTAAGATTCTACCTCCTCCTTCCAGGCTCCCCTCAGGTGCCATACCTCCTCTGGGAAGCCTTCCCAGGTTTCCCCAACTAAAAATGTCTTTTTCATCTCCTGCTGTGAAAAGAAAGCTGCATAAAGAATCAGAGGGTGGTGTGGTGAGGTGGCACAGTGAATAGAGCACTGGCCCTGGAGTCAGGAGGACCTGAGTTGAAATCCACCCTCAGACATTTAACACTTCCTAGCTGTGTGACCTTGGGCAAGTTACTTAACCCCAATTGCCCTGCCTTCCCCCCTCCAAAAAGCAAAAAAAAAAAAAAAAAAGAAAAGAAAAGAATCAGAGGGGTGAGGGATCTGGGATTGAATCCTGGCTCTGATACTACCTGGGAGACCTTGGATAAGTCACTAAATTCCTCTGAAACTCATCTATAAAATGAGGAAGTTGAAGTTAGTGATCTCTAGGGATTCTTTTTCCTGTAAATCTATGTATTAATCTAAATTTTCTTAGAATGTTTGTCTGGATCTCTCCTTTGCCCCCACCATACTCTTATCTGTGCACATATTGTACACTGTATCCTTCTTACCACCCAGGTAGATCTTACATAAGGTCCTTCAGGGCAGAAACTTTGTCGTTAGAAACAACAACAGCAGCAACGACACTTTATTTCCCCAGTGCTGAGCAGGGCAACCTGCACATAGAAAGAACTGAAATGTTTGTGCTTAAAGAATAAATACATTGGCAAAATGAGGAGATTGGACAATCATTAATGTCCCTTCTGACTTAAAGCCCATGACCTACTTTAAGATTAAACGATTTCTAAGAGCCTTCCTAGGTGTACGAATTAATGATTACATACATACACGGCAAAGGAATTCTGTCATGGCGGCCTTTCAATGCTTGGCATTCAGGATCAGCAGTGGCTGCCAGGAAGCCCAGGTGGAGTCATTCAGCTCACGTTCTGTGGCGAGCGAGCTGCTATGTTTTGCAGAAGGCTGTCATTTCTGGATGACTTGAAATGGTCATCCTTGGCAGAGCTCATGCTATTGTCTGGTCTGTATGGATTGTGAAAGCATCTAGGTCTACATGTGACAAAAACTGGACTGCAGCTGGCATGTTGGAAAGACTGGATTGGGATCCAAAGACAAGGGTTACTTCTCTGCTTTGTCATTTGTTACCCCTATTGCTTTGTCCTCAGTTTCCTCATTTTCATAATGAAAAGAGATGCCATCATTCAATGAGCTGGTGGCAACACCAGAACTAGAAGTCAGGTCTCCTGACCAGAGCTATGACTAGGAATTTTGGTGCCTGGGGAAAATTCAGTTGAAAGAAGAAAGGGAGGGGATAGAGGACAGTATGCCTTGGTTGGGTGAAGTCATTTCAGGAGAAGAAGCAGCTCCTTCCCCAGAGTCCAGCAAAGCCAGTGATCTACGACCTCTCACCCCTGGAAAGAAGTGAGGCAGAAAAAGAGTGATAGGTAGAAAGTGTCAGGGGTAGAATCTCAGGAGTGACCCCTTAAGGCAGAGAAATGGTAGGCTTACTGCTTAGCACAGCTCCTTGCACATGATAGACATTTAATAAATATTTATTGATTAATTATTGATTGTTTAGGGAAGAAGCCACTTCCTAGAGGAAGTATACTTCCTAGATGTCAACGTCCTGGAAGAAAGCCCTAGAAACACTACACTAGTTATGGGTCTGCTCCTAACTCACAAGTTCTTTTCCTTACCTTTCCTTAGATTACCTTTGTGACCAAATCTATTCATTGATAAAGTAATTATTGCATCATTAACTTTTGGGGAAAAAGTTCACTATTTAAATATTTTCTTGCTTGGGAATTCCATTTCTTGTGTGGAAAAAAGTCAGTTTCCTTACGTGAACATAAAAACAATGCTACAAAAGGCAATAGTTTTCGTTGGTACTTATGGTACAAATAATGGTATCCTGGAACAACACAAAATGTCTTCAATGAAATTCACAGCAATGTGAAAGAGACTAGCTAGTTATCCACAGTGAAATGACAAAGTGGATGAAAAATGCCTTTTGTTGAGATGATGATATGCTACTTGAGAGTCCATCAAGCGAATCCAGAATTTGGATAACCAAAAAGTGACTTACTCCTGGTAACATGCAGTGTCAGTAAGCAAAGACATTAATGATGATGTGAGTAGAGAAGAAGAATGACTTTTGCAAAGGCTTATTTTACAGAGATATTACACAACAGCTGCCTACATGTTAGACAAAGGGGAAATGTCAAGAAAGAAATGAAATTATTTTGTCTGTTTGGCTAGGGTTGGAAGAAGCTCTGGGATTTTATACAAAAGTATTGCTTAAGCGGCCCCTTCATGAGAGGTCTGTTTCTTTTGCTCCTAGCCAATGTTAAAGGGACTTCTATTGAAATTTTTGCTTTGGGCCCAAGAATTGAAATTGACCTTCCTGGCTTGGACAAGTGAATATTCTGAAAGCATATCTGACAAGAGGCAGAAAATGTCCAGATGTCATTGAATCCCAGAAGAAGTGAGTTGACTATTACAACTTAAAGCAATATTTATTTAACATTCCACTCTCATGTGATATACCAGCTGATTTTTATATAAATATTCACTTTTTTTTCAATGTATCAAACATTTTAGAAGTTCTTATTGTATACAGAGGTATAACATAGGACACCTCTGTCTTGGTTCCAGATATTCAGCATAAACATAGTTAGTAGTAGGTTTTACTGAATTATAGTTTTTACAAACTAAATGAACCTTTTAAGATATATAATACATGTGTATAATATAATATATAATATATACATGTATGTTTTTGTGGGTATATATGCATATATATGTAAATGAAATGACTAATACTATTTACATTTGTGTTACTATAATGAAGGTTGAAAGAGAACTCCCTGATCAATTTGATGTCTTTTGCCAAAAATTGTGGTAAGATTAGAGGATAAGGATCTTTATCTGAAAGATATTTCCTATAGATGAGGCCCATTCACTGTATAGCACCTTGCTTAGAGGATATAGGGAATTTCTATGATTGGTTCTAAGTAATTGTGGCTCTCTCCAAGGTGATCAATGACAGAGACTCTCAGGGGAGACAGACTCTTGTTAGAAGAGCTATCCTTCCTCACTGTCCTGTAAAACCAAACTGGGAAATGTCTTGCGCCTTCCTTTTTAGATATTTTGTCTCCATTGGACTTCCAGACCAGAGTCCTATAAGGGTAGAGGGAGAATATCTTCCCTTCCCCTCCCTGCCTCCTCTAGATTAAAATGGAACCTCAAGGAAGAAGCACATGGCAAATGGCCTGTGTTTGTCTAGGTCAACAACTGTGGTCTGTGGGTCAAAGCTAGCCTTCTACTTGTTTTTGTGGCCAGTGAACCAAGAATAGTTTTTAATGCTAAAAATAAAGTTTTATTGTATTTTAAAATACAAAAACCATTCTCAGCTATCAGACCACACAATAGGTCATATTGTATTTAGCCCTTGGTCTGTAGTTTGCTGACCCCTGATCTAGATGGACCTGAAAGGGAAGGTCCTGGACTTCCAAATACTGGCTACCTTTGTCTGCCTTTCTATTTCTCTTTCTGAGTACAGGTAAGATTCTTGAGAATGGGGTTTTTCCCCCCTATGCATGTTTAAGAAGTTCTAAAGGTAGAAATGTATCGGATAGAGCACCAGATCTGGAGTCAGGAAGACCTGAGTTCAAATGTGACCATAGAAGCTCATTGACTGTGTGACCCTGGGCAAGTCACTTACCCTCTGTTTGCCTTTATCCACTGGAGAAGGAAATGGTAACCCATTCTACTACCTTTGCCAAGAAAACTCCATACAGGGTCATAAAGAGTCTGACAGAACTGAACAACAGCAAAGGATTAAAAGTCCCAGAATTTAATTATTTGGATACTGACCACCTAGACTAGTAGTTTCAGAGTGGAAGCTGAGGTACCTGGGGGGACTTGGCTTGATCCCTAGGGATGGGTGGTCATCCAGTTGGGGGTGGGGTGGGAAGATGGGTTACATCCTATGCTCTCCCTGGGAAACAACTGTTGGGTTTATTTGTCATGCAACCACATCTACCCTTACTACCCCTCTTTCACTCTCCAACTCTGCTTCCTTCCTCTACTATGACAGTCCCCAACCTGCCTACTTCCGAGCCAGGTGTTCTGGCAGTTGTAATCTTATCATGTCCTGGACATTCAAAGCAGCAGGTGACATTGGAATAATTCCTCCCCCACCCCAACCCTCCAGCACACCTGTCGCTTGTTCATACCACCTGGTAATTGTAGCAGGCACCCTGTGGATGGCAGGTGCTATGTTCTAGGACAGTGACAAGGGAATAAGAGCCCCACCCCAAGTCCCTTTTTGTTTAGGGTGAGAGAGTCACAAGATGGGCTGGTATGGTTGGGTCATCACCCCTATCATCAATTTGGGTATGAGCCAAAGAAAGGAACTAATTAACTAACCTCCCAGGGTCAGCTCAGTCCATGAAAATCTTTGGGGTGTTCTGGACCAAGGGTCACATTATTTTTTATATTAGGACCATTTGGAATATAATTATCAGATACTGAGCTCATAGTAAATGAGATCTTGAGCTGGAGGGCATCTTAGAGGTCATCTAGCCTAGCCTCATTTTATGAGGAAACAGGCCCAATGAGGTTAACTGACTTGCCTTGGGTTACAGAGGTAGTAAATGACAGAGAAAGAAGTTAGTTCCAGGGCCTATGTCTCCAGGCCAGTGTTATTTGTACCAAAAAAAGGATCTGTGAATTCATCAGTGTAGGTCCATTCTCTCCACCAAAAAAGGCCATGGTCTAGGTTCCACATACCTTTTTGAGTTGCTGTAGCTGAAACAACTCCATCCTCTGGTGGGCAGCCTTCGAGGGATAAGCCTTTCTCAACTTGAGCAGACTGGTCCTAGGATAGCAGGCATGGCATCTGTTTCTAGGCCTCTCCAGCTTGGGAGGGCTTGTTAGGGCTTTTGAAGGCTTCATGGTTACTTATGTCATGTGAAGGAACCCTGGAGTAGACTTCATAAGAGGTTCAGTGCAACAGCTCTGATCAGCCAGGGTGACCTCATCACGATGAGATATCAGAGGAAGACTTCCATGCAGAAAACTTGTCTGCATATAAAGTACAATATGAATTGTGCCGCCCCTAAGGATGCTTTTAAAAGTCACCCATTTTAAAAAGCTCTCCAAATAAGCAAGGTATTCTATTAACATTTTTTTTAAAGCAATTGGGGTTAAGTAACTTGCTCAAGGTTACACGGCGAGTTATTTCTGGGTGTGGTGCTAAGTGTCTGAGCTCGGGTGCTCTTACTCACTGTGCTACCTGGCTGCCCCTCTATTAACATTTTTAAGAAACAGATATCTCTTGTTTTTATATTACTTTCCCACCATCCTCCTCCCTCTTCCCTTCACTTCCAAGAGATCAATCCCTTACAAGAAAAAGCAAGAAAGAGAGAAAAAAAGAGTTCAGCACCAATCCATTGAAAAAGTTTGATATTTTTTAAACACAATATCCACACCCATAGTCTCCCATCTTGGCAAAGAAGGTGAGGATGGCTAGGCATTCTATTTTATTATATATATATATATATAATATTATATAATAATATAATATAAATATATTATTATAATATTGTACTTCCCCCCAAGTGCATGTAAAAATAATTTTTAACATTTTAAAAAAAGATTTTTGAGTACCAAACTCTCTCTTTCCCTCTTCCACTCCCCTCCCATTGAGAAGGCAAGCAATTTGGTATAGGTTATACGTTTGCAGTCATGTAAAACATTTCCATGTTAGTCATGTAATGAAAGAAAAGACAGACAAAAAAAACCACAAGAAATATAAAACAAAGAAAAAGTATGCTTTGATCTGCATTCAGACTCCATCAGTTCTTTCTCTGGAGATGGATAATATAAGTCCTTCAGAATTGTTTTGGATCAGTATATTGCTGAGAAGAGCTAAGTCTATCAAAGGTGGTCATCACACAATGTTGCTGTTACTGTGGGTACAATGTTCTCCTGGTTCTGTTCACTTCACTCAGCATCAGTTCATCCAAGTATTTCCAGGTTTTTCTGAAATCTGCCTGCTCATTATTTCTTATAGTATAGTAGTATTCCATTACAATCATATACAACAACTTGTTCAGCCATTCCCCAATTAATGGACATCCCCTCAATTTCCAATTCTTTGCCCCCACTAAAAGAGTTGCTATAAATATTTTTGTACATATAGGTCCTTTTCCTTTTTTTTAAATCTCTTTGGGAAATAGAGCTAGTAGTGGTATTGCTTGGTCAAAGGGTAAGCCTGGTTTTATAGCCCTCTGGGTGTAGTTCCAAATTGCTCTCCAGAATGGTTGAATCAGTATACAACTTTACCAACAGTACTTTAGTATTCTAATTTTCCCACATCCCCTCAGACATTTATCATCTTCCTTTTCTGTCACATTAGCTAGTCTAAGTGTGGGTTGGTAGCTCGGAGTTGTTTTAATCTGCATTTCTCTAATCAATAGTGATTTAGACCATTTTTTCATATGACTATAGATAGCTTTGATTACTTCATCTGAAAACCATTCATATCCTTTTGCCATTTATCAATTGAGGGATGGCTTTTATTTCTATAAATTTGACTCAGTTCTCCATATAGTTGAGAACTGAGGTCTTTATCAGAGAAACTTGCTGTAAAATTTGTTTTCACAGTAATGATTATCATGTATTTCCCTCCATTCTATTTTCCCACTTATTCTTCTCTCTCTTATTTCACCCTGTCCATTCTCAAAAGTGTTTTTAGACATTCTATTTTAATACAGTATTCAAAGCCCAGATTGTTCTTACCTTACAGTTTCAATTTTCTTTCCTCAAAAGAATTATAGTTTGAACTACATGGATGAAGAAGAGAAGGGTGGACAATGGACAGAGAGGTGGCCCAGAAGCCAGGAGGACCTGACCAAGTCCTATTTGGCTGTATCAACCTGGGCAAGTTCCTTAACCACTCAGTGCTCAATTAAGTCTCTGGACTGTAAATTGCAGAGAATATGTTGACTTGCATTGGTAGAGGGAGTTTCTTTACTTGGGAATACTCTATGCCAATGAAATCATGGGTCCAGTTACTGTCCTTTCCCCCCATGGATAAGGAAAGATATGCTCCATCTTCTAATTATGGCAGCTATATTCTGTATTAATGTACCCAAAGTTTTTAATCTTGTTAAGAATTGCAGGTTACTTCAACAAAGTAAGGGTAAAATACCTACACCTGTATAATGGGCTGATAGAAGGAATCACACAATGACTACTTCGGGGAAGAAGGAAACAAATAAATGGTATTTTTGTTTCTTATATACATCCAAGGAAGTCATGCTCTACTTTGGCCTCCTGAATGATAAAAGCTGACATTTACACAGTGTTTAAGGTTGTCTCATATGATCCTTGTGAAGATCTTATGAAATTAGTACTATGGGTTTGGTATCCCCATTTTACAGGTGGGAAAAGTGAGACCGAAAGAAGTTAATTGCCCAGGGTCACAGAGCTAGTAAATGTGGGAGGCAGTGTGAATCTAGTGTGTTCTGACTTGGAGTCCAGCACTCCATCCCTGGTACCACAGGGACTTTCTCAAACACTATGCCAAAAAAAACCCAAAACAAAACAAAACAAAAAAAACAACCCAGAAGCTCTGGCAGGCCTTCCCAAGTTGGGCAAACCTTCAAGAAGCATGGTGACAGACTGTGTGGTTGTCACCTGAGGAACAGCCTAGCTAAGTTTGGAGTCGCTCATCACCCAAGCTGGCTTTGGGTTTCCTTGGGCACAGCAACCCTAGAATATTGTCTTTTAAGGCACAGGGCAATTGTAACTTAAATCTGTGGAGGGAGTCTCTACTGTAGAAATCTTGGGTCTTTAAAATATGAAAGTAAGTAGAGAACCAAAAAATGTTACAGCTGGAAGGAAAATGGCATCTCGACTCTGGCACTTAGCAAATGCCATCTCTGGCGTTTTCCTCATAGCATCTTAGGGCTGGGAGCTGGAAAGGAATTTAGAAGTCTAACCCTCTTGTTTTTTAGAGCTGGGGAAAATGAGGCCCAGAAAGATCAAGGGCCAGAGCAGGGATTTGAACCCACACCCTCTGACTTCAAATACAATTGCTTTTTCATTATGCCACACTGCCTTCTCCAATTCCCAGAATTCCTCTCTATTGGAAGATTCTGATGACATCCTGCAAATTCTTTTCTTGCAAACATTTAATTTCTGAGGGTTTTTTTTTTTCCCATTTTGAGGTCTCGGACAATTAAAGTTAACAAGTTTCTTTCCTGCAAACATTTAATTTCTAAGGTTTATTCTATTCTGAGTTCTCTGACAATTAATTAATTAAACAAATACACATTAAATACCTTCTGTGTGCAGACCAGTCAGAAAGACCTGAGTTCAACTCCAGTCTCAGATGTTTACTAGCTGTGTATCCCTGGACAAGTCACTTGACTTCTGTTTGCCTCAGTTTCTTCCTCTATAAAATGGGGATAATAATAGCTCCCACTTTCCAAGGTTGTTGTGAGGAACAAGTGAAATAACAATTGTAAATCACTTCGCACAGTGCCTGGCACATAGTAAGCCTTATGTAAATATTAGCTATTATTATCATCATTAATTATTGTACTACATTCTGGAGGAGATAACATAGTTTAGACAGGAGACAGTCAGTAGTCATGGCCTTTGTGGAACTCGCAGCCTAATTTGGCTGAAGGGTAGCCTGTAGCTAAAGGATTATGGTAAATGCTAGTAAATGTTTATATGAAGTCTCATGATTTTAAATTTAATTAGTCAGGAAGGAAGGTGCCTGTAGTTATTTCCCATGGCTTGGGTCTGGTAAATGGAGACAGGGGCCATGCAACAGAGCTCCTGTAACTTATTCCAGAAATAGCCATGATTACTTCTACAAAGGCTGTAAGAATCTGCTCACAAAACGTGTATTTATCCACAAGCCCAATCTCAAGACCAATTTCACACAGGACGGTATCATTTAGAGCTGGAAGAGATTTTAGTTCAGGACCCATCCCTGCCATCTTCTGGGTGAAGAACTTTGAGGCCCAGAAAGGTCAAGTCAACACACCCGAAGTGACATAGGTGTAAATAGCAGATCCAACTTATCAGTAAGACAGTGTCAAAGTGAAGGAAACAAGAGATAGGAGCTGATTATGAACAGAGACAAACATGAACACAATAGCAGGAAGAGAGTTACAGGAAAAGACTTTACCAAAATACATTTTCAATGATGACTTATGTACAAGAAGTTGGTAAAGGATGTCATTGAGGAAATGTAGTATCAGAAAAGGAGGTGAATGGGTCATGTAGGAAGATCAGGGAATTAAAGCTAGGGTTACTCAGAGGAAGGCCTGTACACTGTGTAGATTCGTGTGTGTGTGTGTGTGTGTATGTGTGAATTTGTATATTTTTTCCAGTTCTATGTAAAACAATTTTAACATTATTTTTTGAAATTTTGAGTTCCAAATTCCTTCCTTCCCCCCCTTGAGAAGGCAAGCAATTTGATGTAGATTATACATGGTATAAAATATATTTCCACACTAGTCATGTTGCTAAAAAAAAAGCCCCAAACCAAAAAACACAAACCAAGAAAACCCCCCAAAAACTCCCAGAAAGATAAAGAAGGTTTAAAAAAAAGCATACTTTGATCAGCATTCAGACTCTCAGTTCCTTCTCTGGGGGTGGATAGCATTTTTCATCCTAAGTCCTTCAGAATTGTCTTGGATCTTTGTATTGCTGAGAATAGCTAAGTCATTCACAGTTGAATATTGCTGTTACTGAGCACAATGTTCTCCTAGTTCTGCTGGCTTCATTGTGTGGATTCTTTATGGAGACTCTCTGAGAGCTCTGTGGACAAGAATAACGCAGGATTAGAATGCATGGCTATGTTCTGATTGTGCTAATAGAGGGAATAGCCACAGAGATGAAATGAAAAATTCATTAAAACATTAAAATCTACATTCACGTATAGCCAGAGGGCCTTGCCTGCTCTGGATCCTCACAAACTTGGATTCGGGTTGTGGGGACCAAGTTTCAATGATAGTTTATCTGGCTGGCTTGTTTATCCCCACTCAGTTATAAAACTGAGAAAGAATACCTGAAGTTTCCAGGTCTGGCAATTCAGTTCTTCTCTACCCTAACAGAATAAACAAAGAATAATCTTGGATAAATAAAGCATTTAATTGAAACAAATGAATAATAAAGTGACAGAGATCAACCTCAGTCATGCTTTTGAATGAATATAGCTTCTTTCCTTCTTCCACCAAGGACAGTTTGGGAAATCTGGTCCTTTGTTCCATGTGCTCACCAACCCACCATTGATGACCTCCATTTTCTCTTTTTTGTCCAATCTTTTCTCCTTCTTAGCATAATCGATCTGTATCTTTGGCTCTCGTGTCTCATGAGAATTGAGTCCTCATTCTCCCAAGATCATATGTGCCATGGGCACAGACATTATGAGAAATATATTCTTTCCCAGTCTTGCCCAAGCCTTTTAATAGAAGCATATAATATATATTATCTTGCTTCTGAGCTTCTTAATGGCAAGGACTCTGCCTAAAACTTGATTTCAGTCTACCAAGCAACTACTACCATATCTTTCACATAGTAGATACTCTGTAAATATTGAATTTGAGGAACTAAAAAAAAAAAGGTTTATTGAATGATCAGGAAAAGAAGAGATAATATTTATTTGTGGGTAGCAGAGATTTTAGAGATCCTATAATCCATCACCTTTGCTTTACAGATGAAACCCGAGATCCAGAGGTGTTAAATGATTTGCCCAAGGTCACATGGGTATAAGTAGCAAAGCTGAGATTCAACCTGGTTTTGTTTTTAGAAGTATTGTTACCACTATATTATGCCCTTCCAAGTCCTTAGATGAACTCAACTAATAGCTAAACAACTAAAGCATATTATCTGAAACAAAAACATTCAACTTTTCCTATTGGCAAATGTTTTCATTCCCCCCCCCACCCCCAAGCACCATTAGTTGATTACTCTCAAGAAATTGCTTCATCTCTCAGGCATCATGACTGACCAGTACTACTTAAAAACACCACAGTGGGGGCGGTCAGGTAGCACAGCGAGTAAGAGCACCGGCCCCAGTGTTGGGATGACCTGGGGATTGAATTGGGCTCAGACACTTAGCACCCACCCAGAAACACCTGGCCGTGTAACCTTGAGCAAGTCACTTAACCCCAATTGGTTTAAAAAAAAAACCAACACCACAGTACCCCATACTCTGCATATGCCAGTCTTTTGTTAGAAAAGCTGACATTATTACAGGGATGCCTTTTCCCTCTTAGCTTTGAATGTTCATCCTATTAAAATGATTTCTTCTTTTCTTTCTATCTTACTGGGAAATATTTGCAACCAGTATGGGCATATAGTAATCTAACACCTTGAAATTCACTGTTGCATAATTTATAAGCCAGGAAACTGATTCAATATGCATTGCTGAAAAACTTACTCTTCAGAATTCCCTGGTCTCTTTGGCCACTTGCCCCAGCGAACATGTTCCCAAGTCACTTTATTTCCTGATGCATTTTGAATTTCTGTCTTTGCTGCATTTGCAGCTCTTCCTCCCTTCAGCCTGGATCCGTCTGCTTTGTATCTAAAAGCCAGCAATTTCCACAAAGTGCCAGGAAACAATTTTAGCAACCAAAGAGAATTGTGAATTTTCCTGCTGTAGAATCCTGAAGAGAGGGTTTGATAGAAGCCAAGTGCCCTTTCATCCTAGTGTGTTGTATTCAGCTAAGGTCAAAAGACAAAATAAAAATGACAACTTTAAGCAATTGTACCTGGGATAAAAATAACTCTCGCTCTTTGATGGTCACATTTGGAATATTAGAAATTATTTCCCACTCTGCACTTATGAGCACTGCCACATTTAGAAACAAGAGTAACCATAAATGTCGTCTTTGACTCCTTACCTCAATTCGCCCGATCCATTGCCAAAACTTCTCTTTTCTACTTTCATGTCTTTTGTATATATGCCTTTCTCTCCACCCACACAGACACCACCCTAATTTAAGCCTTCTCACCTCAAGTCTCTCTGCTCGATGATCCATTCTCCACTTTGATCTAAAGCGTGAGTCTGTCTATCCTAATCCCCTTTTCAATAATCTACTTATCGCTTTCAGCATCAAATATGAGGCCATTATTTGCATTTACAACTCTTCACCACTTGGCCCCTTTCTACCTTTTCCACTTTTCCTATACTTTACTCCCCTCTATACACCCTAACGTCCAGTCTTGCTGACCTACTCCAATATGACACTCCATCTCTGACCTTTGAACTGGCTGTTCCCCCTGTCTAGAATTCTCTTGCTCCTCACCTCTGCCTCTTATCATGCCTGACTTTCTTCAAGAATTACCCCAAATCTCACCTTCTTCAAGAGAACTTTTCCAACTCCCTCCAACCACTTGAACTTTCTCTTACGAGGTTACCTTCTTTCTACTTTGTATATATCTTATATGTACATAGTTATTTACATGTCTCCCACATTAGAAGGTAAGCTCCTTGAAGGCAGGGACTGGTGTGTTTGTTTGCCACTTTTTATATTCCCAGTACTTAGCATAGTGCCTAGCACAGATCAAATATTGAGTACTTTATAAATGTCTGTTGAGTGAGTGACTGACTCAATGACGACTGAAGTGATTTATTTAGGGTCACATAGTACAGATGTTTGAATCAGGATTTAAATTCAGTCTTTCTACATCTAGCACTCTATCCACTACACCACCTGGCTGCCTCCGGAAATAGGTTCAAGAAAACTGTGTTTTGCTTCAAGTCATAAAGTTAATAATGTCAGAGTGGAGATGTAAAATACAGAATCATGAAGAATTTCAGAATTGGAAGGAACCAACTCGCCCAATCCATACCAATCCATACACTGGACAATATTCCCCCAAACTAGTTATTTGGTCTTTAATACAAGAACTCCAGTGAGGACAAACTGAAGGCAGCTCAATGTACTTTGGGGCTGTTGGAATTGTCATTTGGTTCTTCCTTCCATCAAGCCTAAATTCATCTCCACGACACCCACTCACTACTCTAAGGTTTTACGTTTGGAACCACTTAGAACAAACCTAAACCCACTTATAACCAACTGCTCTTCAAATACTTGAAGGCGGTGATCATGTTCCCTGTAAATCTTTTCTCTTCTCAGCTAAGCAGCCCTAATTCCTTCCTCCAGTCTGCATGTGGCAGGGCCCTTCACTATCCTAGTTGCTGTCTTCTGGATAAATGCTTCCTAAAGTGGGGTATCCAGCCCTGAATCTGATGCTCCAGGAGCTGGTCTGACCAAGGTAGGGCACAGTAATCCTGTTACCTCCTTTACCTGGGATTTAGTTGAGTCAGTGCCAAGGCTCAAAGTTGGCTCCTTGAGTAGTTTATTGATTATAGATTTCCATGGATTAGATTTTGAATATATATATATAAAATATATATTATAGATTTGTATTTTATATATTTCCATTTAAGATACAACATTCTATGATTCGGGCTTTGCCTACTAGTAGATAAGGCAAAGTAAGGGAGGTAGATTAAGGGAGGGGAGCAGTTATTGGATGTCAAGTCAAGTCAGGTGGCATTTATTAAGCACCTACTATATGTCAGGTCCTGTGCTAAGGGCTGAGGCTGCAAAGAAAAGCAAAAAGACAGTCCCTGCTGTCCAAGAGATCAGAGTCTAACGAAGAGAGACAACATGCAAACAATAATATACAAATAACAAAATACAAAGGCTCTATTTCTTGTCTTCTGGGCAAGGCAAATGTTGCCCCTCACTCTAGGAGTGGGGTTTGCGTGTTGTTTTGTAAGCTTCGTGAAGGCAGAGATTGATTTCACTTTATATACCCTATACTTAGCACAGAGCTAGGCACATGGTCAGCAGTTAACGAATGCTTGTTTACTCACCTTGATTGGCAGCTGCCATGGTAAAAGGACCGAGCCCTTGGAGAGACACTCCACCAGGCTAAGAGCCTCTTTCTCCCTGTGATTTTGCTTCCTGAACTCATAACACTTCCTGGCCTGGACCTCTGCCTAGCAACCAATTTTCTTGCTTATAGGAACATAAAAACATAGGATCACAGATTTAGAATTGGAAGGGACCTTAGAAGCTATCAAGTCTAACCTAATAATTTTACAGATAAAGAGACTGAGGCTAAGTGATTTGCCCAGAGTCGTAGAGCTAGAAAGTGTCTGCGGAGGATTCAAACTCAGGTCTTCCTGACTCTGTCCACTACCAGTCTCAGCCCCTTAGATTATGGCATTCCACAGACACCCTCACACCACTCTGGTCTGGATGGTGTTCTATGTTCTTTTTCCAACTTGGACCCTGACTCTTCCTTGTCAGGTGTGGATTGTCCTTCCCCTCCCCCTAAATATATTAATGAATACATTGTACATATTATATATAATGAACATATTTGTCTTGTTTTAGGAGGAAAAAGGCAGGGGGAAAGACATAACAAATGGAAGAAATGGATTACTCCCTAATGGTGGCATTTCTAACACTGTGAAACTTTATGCCTTTAGATGAAACCACCTAAGGTATTCCATTTCTGGCCATTAGCATGCTGAAAAGCACAAAGCAAGTCCCTGGTAAATTCTCCAAATCATTTAACATTGTGGACATTCTGTTGTCTGTTTTTGTTCAAGTACCCTACTATGTTAATTATAAACTTTTAAGAAATTTATAGTGTGGGTCATCTTGAGGGTTTATATAATCATAGAGAAAACTTAAATTCGTCCAAATATCTTCAAAGATGTTTTGTAATATTAAAAAAAACAACAACCTTCTAAATCAGGTCACTTGTCTTTAAGCAAGCAGCATCATTTACCAATGTACAAAAATTAACATTCATCAGTTTCTTCTCTAACACTGGTGTCAGGGGGCAACAATAACACCAGCCTAATAGGCTCTTTGTGTAACCATGAGAAAGCTACAGAACTGAGTGTCAAGACAGAACAAGTCTCTGCACAGTGCCTTTACAACAAATCTATATTTTACCTTCTGTTCTCAGCAGTCTCATCCATGCCTCTTTCCTCTTAGGCATTTTCTTCCTTGTCTAGGATTGATTTAATAAAAAGCAGTCCCTGATTGCTGTTTTTAGGATTTCAACTTTGGTTAGCTGCCACTGGAAAATCTTCTTTTTTGGTGGCCCCAGAAGAACAATGCACTGAAGTCTACACTTCAAAGTAGCTTCTCATATTCTACCCTCATCATCCACTGAGTTGGCTAATGAGACATTCTGGCACTTTAAAAGCATCATGTGCCAGTGAAATATCTTGAAAAAGAATCTTAGGCATGGGGGATGTAACCTGCAATAAACCAATCATGCTGGAGCAGAGTACTTTCTAAAAGGATCACAGGCTTTAGAGCTGGAAGAAACCTAAAGGTTCATCTATCCAACCCCCTCATTCGTCATATCGGGAAACCAAGGCTGAGAGAAGGAAAGTGACTTGTCCAAAGTCACGTGGATGGGAAATGGCAAAGCTGGGATCTGAACCCAGGTCCTTTGATTCAGTGTTATGTCTCCTTATACCATTTTAAGGTTTTATTTTATCACATCTGTGTCTGGAGAGTTACTGTTTCCTAAAAGTGGGCCACCTGTCAGTTTTATCTATCTTGTTTCCCAGTTTACTACCTGACCATTCTGAGGTGTGTGGTGGGGTGGGGTTGTGTGTGTGTGTGTGTGTGTGTGTGTGTGTGTGTGTGTTGGGGTAGGGGTGGAAACAGGAAACTCATGTCTAGCTCTTGTGGTCTATTCTATCATTAACTTTTCTCACACATATGTGTGTGTATATGTCTATATATGTGTGTGTGTATATTCATACATATACACACATATATATGTGTGTGTATATGTATTGTGTATATAAATACACACACATATATAGTGTCTTCCAATGATAATGTCAGCCCCTTTAAGGGCAGACCACTAAAGATCTTGTGGGATGTTTTGAGAGTAGGAAGCATTCTGAAAGTATTTAGTTATTGGTAGCTTGAGTCCTTTCATGTTAATCAGGGGTAATGGCTTATTAGAATGATTCAAACTGTTTCCTCGACTTTCTTCTTCCTATATTTCTCAACATTTGTTGCTGAGACTTCACAGGGACAGAAGATCTAGTCTTAGAGAGCATCTTGTCCAGCCCCACTTTAGCCATCACAGTATCATAGATTTGAAGGTGAAATGAACCTAGTCCCATCTCTTCCTTTGTTCAAATGAGGAAATTGGGATACATAGAAATTAAGTGACTTGCTCAAGGTCACCCAGATAATAAATAATAGAGTTGGCACTCAAACTCATATCCTTTGATTCTAAACAGAGAACTCCTTCTACTATGAAATGCTACTTCTCCATATCTGGGTGGAGTGAAGAGAGGGGATGAACCCAACAGTGTAAAAAGGGGGAATAATATCAATCATGGGTTAATAGGAACACAATTCATACTGCCTCCTATAAAATATGAATAATAGCATTTGTATTACCCGCCTCACAAGCCTGTGTACATGTGTTCTTCTTTTTAAAATTTTATTTATTTAATTTTAGTTTACAATGTTCAGTTCCACAATCCCGTGAGTTTCAAATTTTTTCTCCCTCCCCCTCTCCCATGGTGGCGATACAGGTTCTACAAATACCTTCACACTAAACATTAGTCAAGTTGTAAAGAATTATAACCAATGGAATGAATGAGAAAGAAGGAACAAAACAAAAAAGAGAGAGAACCAGTAGTTTGCTTCAATCTGCATTCAGATTCTATAGTTTTTTCTCTGGATGTGGACAGCTTTTTTCCATGGACAGACATGTTTCCATCATGAGTCTTTTACAGTTGTCTTATAACCTTGCATTGCTGAGAGGAGTACAGTCTATCAAAGTTAGTCATCACAGATATGATGTCTATAATTGTGTACAAAGTTCTCCTGGTTCTGCTCTCCTCACTCAGCATCAGTTTATATAAGTCTCTCCAGGTTATTATGAAGCCCATCTGCTCCTTATTTCTTATAGCACAATAGTATTCCATTACAATCATATACCACAACTTGTTTAGCCATTCCCCAATTGATGGGTATTCCCTTGATTTCCAATTCTTTGCCACCACAGAAAGAGCTATGCTATAAATATTTTTGTACATACAGGTCCTTTCCCCACTTGTATGATCTCTTTAGGATACAGCCCTAGAAGCTGCATTGCTGGGTCAAAGGCTATGCACATTTTTATAGCCCTTTGGGCATAGTTCCAAATTGCTCTCCAGAATGGTTGGATGAATTCACAGCTCCACCAGCAATGCATTAGTGTTCCAATTTTCCCACATCTTCTCTAGCATTTATTATTTTCCTGTTTTGCTATCTTAGCCAATCTGACTGGTGAGATGTGGTACCTCAGAGTTGTTTTGATTTGCATTTCTCTAATCACTAGTGATTTAGAGCATTTCTTCATGTGCTTATAGATATCTTTAATTTCTTCCTCTGAAAACTGCCTGTTCATATCCTTTGACCATTTATCAATTGGGGAATGACTTGTATTCTTATAAATTTGACTTCTCTGTATATTTTAGAAATGAGGCCTTTATCAGAGACGCTGGTTGTAAAAATTCTTTCCTAATTTTCCACTTCCCTCCTAATCTTGGTTACATTGACTTTATTTGTACAAAACCTTTTCAGTTTAATGTAATCAAAGCTATCCATTTTGCATTTTATAATGCTCTCTAACTCTTGTTTAGTCATAAATTCTTCCCTTCATAAATCTGACAGGTAAACTATTCCTTGCTCTCTCAGATTGCTTACAGTATCAGCTTTTATTGTGCACCTATTTAGACTTTATTTTGGTATATGGTATAAGATATTGGTCTTTGCCCAGTTTCTGCCATACTATTTTCCACTTTTCCCAGCAGTTTTTGTCAAATAGTGAGTTCTTATCCAGAAGCTGTAGTCTTTGGGTTTATCAAATAGTAGATTACTATAGTCGTTGACTGCTATGTCTCATGTACCTAATCTATTCTACTGATCCACTCCTCCTCTATTCCTCAGTCAATACTAAGTAGTTTTGATGACTGCTGATTTATAATACAGTTTAAAATCTGGTATGGCTAGTCTACCTTCCCTAGCATTTCTTTTCATTAATTCCTTTGATGGTCTGGACCTTTTGTTCTTCCAGATGAATTTTGTTACTATTTTTTTCTAGCTCTATAAAATAATTTTTGGTAGATTGGTATGACACTAACTAGGTAAATTAATTTAGGTAAAATTGTCTAAATGCATTCTACGTTAGCTGACTGCTCACAATAAGAAACTCACAAAGTCTCTTTCAGATGCATTTTATGCCTCCCTCTAACAAAAGGGGGAAGATTGGTAACTGTAGATCACTGATTCAAATTTAAAGGTGGCACCAGGTGTTGGTGCCTTTGTTCTAAATTTCAATGTTTGTTTTACTGTCTTCCTTAGGGATTCTTAGCATATCCTAAGGGGTAGAGTTGAGGAATATATTAAACAACCCTACAATTAACTCTGGTAACAACAGTGAATTGTTGTTCAAACTCTACCCAGATCGTTACTTTCTCCTGAACTATGAGCCTGAATGAGGATAGTTGACATTGGTTAAAACAAGCTATGAGGCTAAGCAGAGTGTTCTGCATAGGCACCATCTATTAATGTGATGATAGCCATTAATTAGCCTTGACTCAGAACCAAAGTATAGAAATCAATCTCCCTATTCCTCTTCTCTGAGGGGAAGACTTGTTTATCACTGGTTATCACTGTCGATAACGATAGGACTTGCTTGGGAAATAGTACTCTGTAGCCGTCTTTTATTTCTAAGACCTTGGTGAATCCAAGAAAAGAAATCATACAGCTGAGGCAAGGAATGAAAACTGTACACACACACACACACACACACACACACACACACACACACACACACACACACCTAGAAAATTGCCCCTTTGTGTATTACTGTTCACCTGAGACTTGATGTTCATGATAGATCATGACAACTTATGAAATAAATACCTAAGAACCTAAAGTGAAATTTTTAACCTTTAAAAATAGGTTGTTAGGGGCGACCAGGTAGCACAGCAAGTGAGAGCACCGGCTCCAGTGTTGAGAAGACCTGGAGATCAAATCCCAGGCTCAGACACTTAGCACCCACCCAGAAACACCTGGCCGTGTAACCTTGAGCAAGTTACTTAACCCCAATTGCTTAAAAAAAATAAAATAAAATAAAAATAGGTTGTTGTTTAGTTGTGTCCAACTCTTCGTGACCACATTTGGGGTTTTCTTGGCAAAGATACTGCAGTGGTTTGCCATTTCCTTCTCCAGCTCATTTTATGGATGAGGAAACTGGAGCAAACAGGGTTAAGTGACTTGTCCAGGGTCACACAGCTAGGAAGTGTCTGAGACCAGATTTGAACTCAGGAAGATGAGTCCATTACTTTAACCACTGTGCCACATAGCTACCCCTAAAAATAGGTACATTTATAAAAAGTCAATTGTATTGCAACCCTATGAGGCTGGCTCTCTTGCTCTGCCTAATCCTAGGACTCAGGGTGGGGCTTAATTTTTGGTAGATTGGTATGACACTAACTTTTCCCTAGAAGGGCTTAAGGAACCTTTACAAAAGGAGAAATTCAAGTGCTTGGCTCAGGCTTCCCTTCCCTTTGCCCTTTCTGCTTTGGGTTTTTCTAATCCCTAGTCCTCTATGGCAGCACAGTGTACTTTCTGTTTATTTTTTTTCCCCTCTCCTGATGGACAGCTGCAGCCCTCCAGGTTCCTGGCTTATGTCAACAGGGAAAAAAAAAAAAAACTAAATCACTTCCCTTTTTGTTGCTGCTGACCCTTCTTAATGCTGATTGCTAGCTCTTTCCTGGCTTCATTTACCCTATGAAGAGTTCTTCTCTCCTCACGAGTAAGCCCTGTGGCAGGTCCCCCACTTCTTTCTTATAGAAGAAGCTTCCTTTTTATCACTTAAGAATGTATACAGTCACTTTGTTTAGTAGTACTTACAATCAGGTGCATCGTTATTTTAGGCTCTGGGCTAATTTAGAATCTTGGATGACAGAGATCATCTAGTATAGAGATCAAACAACTTTGAAAGAGAAAGGAGTAATTTGTGAAGTTTTGTCACAGTTGCTGTTATTCTCAGTAGACCTTTCAACACTCAACTCTGATGTTGCCTCATGGTATGGCAATGATCCCAGGTTCCTAAAAGTTATACTGGGGAAGAACCAACTTTTCTAGTGTGATCCTAGAAACAGACTATTTTCCAAAGACTAGCCTAGCTAAGAAGGGAGAAGCAAACCACCAAATGGCTGACTACTTGTTGATGAATTCCTTGCCCATGACAACCTATGAAACAAATAAAAATAGAAAATGGCTCTCACTTCTGTATAGCTCATTTCTGCTTTTGCAGTTACTGTGACAAAATTGTAGAAAGTGGGGCAAAGGGTGCTAAGAATCACAGTTTTTTGACCACTAATAATATTAACAAAGCTGTTGATACTCCCAATGTGAGATCCTTGCCCAATAACCAAGAAGTGGAAATAATCCTCAAGGAAGTGAATCATATCAATCTTGACATTCTCACAATAAATGAAGCCAGAAGACAAAAGGAAGTTGCAGTTAAAGCAAAGGATGACTCAGGTTCTCCTCAAAAGGCAAGTAAAGGAGTTGATGAAGTTATTTTTTTCATTCAAGCAAAGATAACAAAAACTCATTATTTCCTTGGGCATTAGGTCATATCATATTGCAGTGCACATGGGAATTATTTGCAAAAATGACACCATGAAAAGAATTGTAGCTTGAAGAAGGATCAAAATCTTTAAGCACGATGAAGAGGTAACAAAAGTCTATGAAGAATTTGATAATACATTCTAAATTAAATTAGCAGATTTAGCATGAGAAACATCATAATGGGTAGAAAATTGGCTTTGAAGTCATAAGAACCTGGGTTCAGGTACTGCCTCTGAAACATATAAGCTGTGTGACCACTGGCAAGTCACTTAGCCTCTCAGTACTCCTTTTGAGTTGCAGAACACTTTCTGATCTGCATTGGTTTAAGGGAGTTTCTGGGACCAATGGGAGTTCTGTACACCAATGAAACTACAGATCCTTACCAAAACAAACAGAAACCACTTTGATAACTGGTGACCTTGATGCAAAAAATGGCCATGAGGACAGTGAGGAAAAACATGCTGTAATATATGATTCTGAACAGAATCAATGTATCTAGAATTAGAAGAGAAGGTATTAATTGAGGGCAAGGAGAGGGAGGAAAATTTGCAGCAGGTATCTTTGATAAAGGTCTATTATTCAAGATATATAGAGAATTGATATAGATATACAAGAACAAGAGTAATCTCCCATTAAATAAATGATTAAAATGTAGGCAGTTAAAAAAGAAATTAATCTAGTAGTAATCATATGAAAAAATGTTGCAATCATTAATAAGAGCATACCCATCAGATTGGCAAAGATGACAAAACCCAAAACTGGTAATGTTGCCGGGGCTAGTACAGTCATGCACTGTTGGTGGAGCTGGGAATTGGTCCAACTGTTCTAGAAAACAATTAGAATCATACTTTTAAAAGTCACTAAGCCATACAGACCATTTGATATAGCCATACCATTATGGTGCTACAATGAGGAGGATTGAGAAAAAAGGAGATAAAGGAAGAAAAGAGCAATAAAAAAATTTTAAAAAGAAAATGGGGTTCAGGAGGAAGGAAGAGGTCAAAGATTTGTACACTACCCTAACGCATCATGCCTACTACACTCATGAATACTTTATTCATGAAAAGAAGTCAGAGGCACCAAGCTACATCAGAAAAATGAAAATGATTTTATTTTAATGGAGAGGAAACAGTTTCTAATATGTCATTCCTGAATCAGCATATGATTGGACCACTGACTTTGAACAAAGATCTAAATAAATACAGAGTTAGAAGACAGAATAAAAACAAGAAAAGGATATGTCATACAATTAAATCAACTCTCTTTTTTCAGTTGTTTTTCAGTTACATCCCACTGTTTGCGACCCCATTTGGGGTTTTCTTGGTAAAGATACTGGCATGGTTTGTCATTTCCTTCTCCAGTCATTTTACAGATGATGAAACTGAGGCAAACAGGGCTAAGTGACTTGCCCAGGGTCACACAGTTATTAAGTGTCTGAGGCCAGATTTGAACTCAGGAAGATGAGTCTTGTTGACTTCGGCCCTGGCACTCTATCCATTACACCACCTTGATGCCCTAAATAAACTCCAGTCCCATCTATTAAATAAGTTATTGATGCTGGAAAATGGGAAATAGATAAAGAAAAGGACATTAACACTAATTATAATAATATCCCATGGGGGTTTAACTGAAGAAAGTCAATTGCCAAAATAAGGAGACCAAAATTAGTCCCAAAACTAAATTAGTCAATGAACATTTGCCTTGGTTGCTAAGCAGAATGATATGGCCATCAAGGGCAACACCCTTAGAGTAGAAACCTGACTGCAAGAGCCCATTTAGAATGATATTCAAAGATTATAAGCAGTTTTTAAAAAATTGTTATAAATTGTCAAAAAATGATCAAAGGAAGAAGAAATTGAAAGTTTGTCTAGACACTCAACTAAGCAAAGCCATTCAAAGGTTATTCAACAAATGAATGAAAAATGGGGGAAAAATAACAAAAAAATTTATAACTGTCTTTGCTATTAAAGATAGTAGAAACACGACATTTGCATTCTTACATTGAAATCCCAGATATACTTCTCTTGAGGAAGTGGAAATTGTCCAGAAGAAAACAAAGATGCAAAAAGTATCTAAATTAGACCAAGGCTATACACAAGATGTTCAGGTTGGTGGTAATTCAATTGTTAGGTTGTGGAGGGACTGATTAGCAAGGTGTCAATTAGGGGAAAAAAAGATACCAAAAGTCTTGGGGAAAACTGCAGACTTTATTGCCAAAAAGAAAAGAAAAAGAAAAAGAGAGGGAAAAAATGGTGTTTAAGAGAACATCAATAACTATTGACACATAATGCCTTCTTTCTCATCTATAGGAAGTTTTACAAATAATACTTTACATCTGCATGGAAGAAATCCTCGATGAGGGTATTAGATGGGATCATGCTGGGTTTTGTGAGTGTTATTCAAGTCAAGACATCATGCTCTCGATGTCATTGGTCCTCTGTAAGAATGAAGGCTGAACCACAACAATAGACTTTTTACCAATACGTGATGGATTGAAAAAATATTTAGAAAAATTGCAGTAAAGATCCAACTATGCCTATTATTTGTTAAGGGAATAAAATATTTGGTTTCATAGAATAGGAGTTCTTAATGTTTTTTTGTGTCATGGCTCCTTTTTGGTAGTCTGGTGAAGCCTATGGACTTTCTCAGAATAATCTTTTTGAATGCATAATTTTTAGAGGTTACAAAGGAAAGTACGTATAATGGAAAACATTTAGCAGTTTTTTTAAAAAATCAAGTTTATAGATTTCAGGTTAAGAATCCCTGCCACAGAGCAAAGTATTACCTTAAATGTTTTCTTCCAAGATACTGCTTGTATATATGTTGCCTGTAGACTACAAGCCTCCTTAGAGGCTTGTAATAATGGATAATTTTGTTTTATTACACTCTGATTATTAATATCAGGCAAGATGCACACACAGGGGCGGCCAGGTGGCTCAGTGAGTAAGAGCACCAGCCCCAGAGTAGAGATGACCTGGGATCAAATCTGGGCTCAGATACTTAGCACCACACCCAGAAATAACTGGCCGTGTAACCTTGAGCAAGTTACTTAACCCCGATTGCTTAAAAAAAAAAAGATGCACACACTCCAAAAGTGTTCACCATTAGCATGGCGAATATTTAGCTCAGAGTCCAAATGGAAGAGGAATTCCCCACAAATGATGAAAGCCTCCAGATGTTTCTCCTGGTGAATGAAATCATATTGATTGCATCAAACTCTGAAATATTGTAAAGCCTTCTAAATTCAAAATCATTTAAAAGAGCTTGTCCTAATGATTCTCAAAGGAAAAAAACAAGCAACTATGATATTGTTGGATATATAACCCCTAGAGTTGATCTAGTAGCACCTATAATGGAAAGATACTGAATGGACAATGAATTGTACCCAGAATTTAAGAGGAGATGAGGCTGAATGAACATGGGGAATTTGTGTGATGCTTTTAATGACCACAAGCTTCTTTCTGAATCAAAGGCTTGAAAAGTTTTGATCTGTTTGCTTATTCATTCATCCATTTGTTTATTATATTGCAATACAGCTACAAAAGACCTGTCTTACAGATAATCTTCTTTTGGTGATGTCAGATGTTTGTAAGTCATAGAACATTACAATCCCCAGGAATGGAATTGAAGGGTCACCTGAAGGGAAAAGGGGAGGCCCTTGGTGGGTTTTGAGTAGGCTGCAACACACATTACTAACCAAGAGAGGTGGCATAAAGAGAAGAAAAGGAGATGGATTGGATCTGTGGAGTGATTGAATGAGTGATAGCTACTGGCCAGTTCCCCTGCTCCACTGCCATCATTGCAGTGTCAAGAAAATTCATGGCAGAGCCCCAGCCTGTTGAGTGTTCTCCCTATGTAGGACATATGGGAGGACAGGGGGAAGGGTCGCATAGGATGAGAGGGCATGCCTGGGTTGCAACCTTCATTACTGGCAGGAGTACTTTCATCATTGAGATTATAAATCCATCCAAGTATCAAAATAAAATGAAGACAATCATACTTGTATTGCCAACCTCACAGTCTGGTTGTGAGGAAATTCACTGGTAAGCTTTAAAGTGCTATAGAAATGGGGGGTCAGGGGCGGCCAGGTAGCACAGTGAGTTAGAGCACTGGCCCCAGTGTCGGGATGACCTGGGGATCGAATCCAGGCTCAGACACTTAGCACCCACCCAGAAACACCTGGCCATGTAACCTTGAGCAAGTTACTTAACCCCAATTGCTTAGGGGTGGCCAGGTGGCTCAGCGATTAAGAGCACCGGCTCCAGTGTCGGAATAACCTGGGGATCAAATCCAGGCTCCGATACTTAGCACCACACCCAGAAATAACTGGCCGTGTAACCTTGAGCAAGTTACTTAACCCTGATTGCTTTAAAAAAAAGAAAGAAAGAAAGAAAGAAAGAAATGGGGGGTCATTGCTGTTACTATTAAAGACAGACTATTTTTTTGCCTAATTATTCAACCCTTTATTTTAATTTACCTGCCTAGGCATAGGCCTCTATTACTCCTAAAATGGCCTAAACTTGATGCTTAAATAACCTGCTCCCAGAAGAATTGTTTTTTTTTTTTTAACTTAACTCAAAACAAAATGGGAAGATGTGTATGAGTATGAACCAACAATTTTACCTGCTAACCCAGTGAGCGTGTTGTGGTCCATTTCCACCCCCAGCTTAAACAATATTTTCTATCACATTCATGCATGTACCGTAACTTACATTTAGGTTCACTATAGAATAAGTTTGTCAGTGAAAGAATCTCTTTCTCATTAGCAGGTAATTATTAGCCTTTCTACTCCTCACGTAGGATTCCTATTATTGTGATTCATCCTAGTTGCTAATCACCTGACATTTTTGACATGCCAAATTTATCTAGAGAAGGTAACATTCTGGCTGGAACTCTTCGTAGATTTTACCTTATCTAAAGTGATTTCACAATATATGCGTGGTTGTCACACACAATGGTATAAATTTACTTTGAGTCACAGAGTACCAGGTCTGGAATGGATTTGAGAACAAAGAGTGTCAGAGCTGGAAGGACCCGAGAACACGGAGTGTCAGAGTTGGGGGAGACCTTAGAACAGAGAATGTCAAAGCTGGAAATGAGCTTTGAACAGACAATGTCAGAGCTTGGAGAGACTTTAGAACCTAGAATGTAAGGCTGGACAAGACCTTAAAAGGTAAATTGTAAGAGCTGGAAGAGATATTAAAACACAGATCATCATAGCTAGAAGGTATATTTAAACATAGAGTCTGAGAACTGGAAAGAACCTAAGAACCTAGAACGTGAAAGCTGGAAAAAAACATCCCTTAGAATCCCAACCTTTCTGCTACGAGAGGTGGGATTGTGAAGTGGAAAGACTACTAGATTTGGGAGTCAGGAAACCACAGTTAAAATACTGCTGCATGGGGCTTCTAGGTGGCGCAGTGGAGAGAGCACCAATTCTGGGGTCAGGAGGACCAGAATTCAAATTTGATTTCAGACACTTACTAGCTGTGTGACCCTGGGCGAGTCACTTAACCCTGATTGCCTCAAAAAAAGAAAGAAAAGAAAAAAAAAAAGAAATCCTGCCTCATATTATTAGGTTTCAGACTATAGACCAGTTCCTTAATCTCTTGGAGACTCTGTTTCCTTATCTGTAAAAAGCAACAACAGAGATAATACCCATGCTAGCCATCACACAGAGCATCTGTGTAGAAAGCACTTTGCAAAATGTGAAAGACTATACAAATGTAAGTGAATAACAAGGGAGAAACTGAGACCCACAGGAGTTAATGCAGTTAATCAGTAGCTAAGCTGGACAGCATATTTGCTGCCTTTCAGGCCTCTATACTATCTTTCTGTTTCTTAAAGCTTTCTGTTTCTAATAGACTAAACTCACCAATGCAAGTTCTCCAGGGACCATGTTAATAAAAGATTCATAATTCACAAATAACTACAGAGAACCAATTACTTTCTTCTCATCTTTGGTATATGGGGATTGTCAGTAAAGTACCTTTGGCTATTGCCTAGACTCCAGAGACTCTCTTATACTGTTCAGTTGCAATTATAGATTTATAGTTCACTAGAATGAGAAGGGACCGTAGAGCTCATCTAGCCTAATTCTTTTTATTTACTGGGGAAGAAACTGAGGCCAACTGAAGGCAAGTGACTGGAGTTCTCATGTTCATAGAGCAAATTACTGGGACCAGAATTCAGGTCTTTTGACTTCTAGTCCCAAGGCTATTGCCATTGTACCATTGTCATTGCCTTGAAATGATGGTGTTTGTCTTCACAAGCAGAGAAAATCCTGGAGAATTGAGGCTATTATCTGGAAAATTGAGAGAGGAAAACTTGCTTTTCTGTGTTGACACGTTAATTAAATTAATTTAAATTCTCATTCTTTGTACAATGGAGAATACTTTATACAAAGTATTCCTATCTCCCAGGCTTTTTGAGTACCTTGCAAACTGCAGAGTTTAACAAATTTACTTGTTTCTCTGTGCCTTCCCTGCCCTCACATATAAGCTCTTAATAATAATACTTTTTTTGGAAAGCATTCTCTCTTTCACCTTATTCTAATGCGATCATGGGATCAGAGATTTAAGGCCAGAAGGGATCCTAAAAACATCTAATCTAATGCTTTCATTTGATAAATTAGGCCTTTGTGGCCTGTGGAAGCATTGATTTACTCAAAGCCTCAGACCTCCAAATCCAGTGCATGTGCTTTTGTGATGCTGACATTTCTTTGCTTCATTTCTTGGGTAACTTAAAAATGACTTACCTAATTTAATACAGAGTCTAGATGGGAAACTCAGGAGCCCAGTCTATTGATACTCAAGCTCCTTCCCTCTCTACCACACTATATTATTGTCTTGTCTACTTTGATTTTAAAAATGTAATCCCTTTAGAAAACTTCATCAAGTGCTTAATTACTATCTTTTCTGAGATTCCACTTTAAGATAGATCATTAGAGTTCTCTTTTGAAAGTGTCAAGTAAAATTCTGCTAATTAAAAATTGTCAGAGCTAGAAGGGCTATTAGAGTGTAGCATGTCAAGAGTAGCAGAGGCTTTAGAACATAAAATGTCAGGGCTAGAAGGGGCCCAAGAACCATGGAATGTCAGGGCTGAAAAGGGCCATAGAATATAGAACATAGAATTGAGAGGGACCTTAGAACATGAAGTCTGGAAGGGGCTTTGGAACATAGCTTGTTAGATCTGGATGAGACTTTAGACCACAGAATATTAGAGCCCTAGAACCCAGAATGTCAGCATTAGGAAGGAACTTAGAACATAGAATGTCATAGCTGGAAGGGACCTTAGATTGTAGAACATCAGAGCTGAATAGGAGACAAGAACATGGACTATCAGACTATCAGATCTGAAAGGAGCCATAGAACACAGAATGCTTGAATTGGAAAGGACCTTAGGAACAAAGAATGTCTAAAACTATGAGGGACATCAGAACATAGAACGCCAGGGATGGAAAGGGCAGTAGCATGTGAAATGTCAGACCTGGAAAGGATTCAAGAACAGGGAATGGTAATATTCAAGGGGGCTTTGTTAACATAGACTGTCAGATCTGAAAGAGGTCTTAGTGTAGAATGTCAGGGGAGAAGAGATCTTAGAAAATAAAATGTTTGAGCTGGGTGGGACTTTAGAAGATAGGATGTTAAATCTGGAAAGCACCTTGGAAGATACTATGGTAAAGTTGGGCAAAGAATGCAGGGGCTGTGAAACACCTTAAAGCCCAAAATATTGTAGCTACAAGGGTTCTTGGCTCATCTTAAGGCTAGGGCTGGAGAAAACTTAGAGATCATTTATATCAACACTTTCATTTAAGAAAGAGGAAAATGAGGACTCAGAGAGATGAAGGGACTTGCCTGTGGCTATAAAATGAAAGCCAGAAGCAGAGCTGGGCCCGGACCCCAAGTCTCTGCTGTTCAGGGCTCTTTCCATTACTTAACCATAAGACTGCACTGCCTAGAGAAAACAAACAACTGTGAGTCGGATTTTACAGAGCTTAATGTTTTAAGCGTTTAACAATCAGATCTAGTCTTTTCTTGTACAATACAAGGAGAAATTGAGAATTGGGGCCATCTTCTCTATGATGTCAGGAATTTGTTTTGTTTTGTTTTAAGCCGCTAGTAAGGAAAGAGTAATCTCACTCTCTTGACCATGTACCTTGCCTGAATTCCCCGAATCCTTGTTCGGATGGAGTTAGGGAAGAAATCTTCTCCAGTGCTTTCTGTGTGCCCCTCAGCACCAGGAGGGATGCAAGGGGGCTGAGGCTTTGTATCTCTGTAGGGATGGCTCTGCTGCCTCCACCCTTTCTCCCTGGGATTGGTCGGCCCTGGTGCTTATTAAATTATGTTTTTAGCTCCATGTATGTGTGTTTTAAGACACCAGGAGGGTCCGGGCTTAATTAAGAGAACCACGGAATCCTCTGCTATTAATTAACGAGTGACTCACATGGGCATTGTCCCCGGTCAGCAGGGAGGTTGCTTTACCCCGGAGGAGCCCGGCACCCGAGCTGGGATGGAGCGGCTGCAGCCTGAGCCCTGGCTTCCCGATCGTGCTGGATTTGATCAGCCTTGGCTCCTGGACAGAACGTGGGTAACCGCAGGCGGGGTGGCCGCCCCTGCGCCCTCCCGGAGCCCCGCTTCCCCCACTCACCTCCCGCCCCTGCAGGCTCCCTGGCCCCAAGCCGCCCCGGCCCGGCCCCGGCTTGCTACAGGTTCGGACTCATCCCCACCCACTTCCCTCTGCCGGGCCCCAACGCGCCTGCCTCCTCCGACCGCTGGCCAAGCCTGGGATTCTGGCTGCAGAGCGGCTTGCGCTGTGCCCTGCCCTCGCCCTAGAATAAAGTAGCGGCCGCAGACAGCGCCTCCCCTCAATGCACGCGAGCTAGCGAGCGAGCGCAGCAGCAGTAGCAGCAGCCGCCGCCGCAGCAGCAGCCGCATCCCGGAGGAGCGGCGAGCAGAGCCAGCCCGCGAGCGCCCCTGCCTCTGTCTCTGCCTCTGCCCGAGCCCAGCCCGTCTGCCCTGCGGAGGAGGAGGCCCCTGGCCCCGGCGGCAGTAGCAGCAGCCGCAGCCGCAACCCAAACGCAGCAGCAGCGCGCCTGGCCGCCCAGCCACGGGTAAACTCCCCTTTCCGCGGCTCAGCAATGCCAGTGCCAAGCACGGGGCGCCTTCTCCTTCTCCTCCTTCTTCTCTGAGACTGCATTGCATTAAACCCTGGTTGCATGCTAAGCGTGGCAGCCTGCTGCATCTGATGCCTGGAGTCCTTGATGCCTTTCAAACCAAGCAATATCTTTCTGTCATTCTTTCCACCCTCTCCTCCTGCCCTCTCTCCTGCTCAGCCCGGTACCCTTGTATGCTACCAGATGAACTTGTCCTCTGGACTCCGGCCCCTCTCATGTCTGCCCACTGCTAAGGGACTGGACGAATTCTTGGCTTTGCCCCACTTTTCCCCTCACTTCTTTTTGAATTTTCGGATGACAGCTACAGGGGCCACTTTTATTCCCCCTGTATCAGACAGGAAGGAAGTAAAGTTTGCAGAACAACCTGCAGAGAGAACTTTCTTCCAGGGGCAAGATTAAGCCGTGTGTGTGTGTGTGTGTGTGTGTGTGTGTGTGTGTGTGTGTGTGTG
>NW_027185761.1:16557865-16581238 GCF_028583685.1 Petaurus breviceps papuanus
GTGTGTGTGTGTGTGTGTGTGTGTGTGTGTGTGTGTGTGTGTGTGTGTGCGCGCGCGCGCGTGTATACACCCGGTACCTTTTGGGCTGGAGAGAAGCTTAGTTCTCCCTTAGAGTGGCTTTTCTCTGCCCCTCCCTTTTCGAACTAGGGAATTTGTTTAGATAAAGTGATGAGATGAACAAGTAGTAGCAGAGGGGATAGAGAGAAGAGAGAGTGGGGAAAGAGAGGAGCAAGAAGGGAGATAAAGGAAGGGAGAGGGGGAAGCGAGAAGAGACGGAGAGCAGAAAGTGGAGAGGGAGGGAGGGAGAGAGGGAGGGAGGGAGGGAGGGAGGGAGAGAGAGAGGGAGATGAGGATGGAGCAGGCTCTAAGGCGTACTCTCCAAGAAGCAGAAAGGCATGATTTGGGGGTGGGGTGGGGGGAGGGGGGCTGGAGGGAGCGCTAAATATTTGGTTGGGTGTTACCGTGTGACAGCAGTGATGGGGGAAAGCTTTTTCTTTGCTCGGATTTGATTTCCTGGTGCTGTCTTCTCTCTGGAATGCAAAACCTCACACGATGGAAACAGGTTTGTCATCCTAGCCCGTGTGTGTGTCGGATGGTAGAAATGATAATAACAGTATCGTTCACCTCATTATTTTGTCCCTTTGCTGTTCTTTAGAGATTTTTTTTAAGAGAGATGAATCTTGAGATGCAGCTGGGTCCTTGCATCCATAGCGGTGCCTATAATTGCCACTTGATTACAGCTAAAATACCCTTTAAGATTAAGTTTCTTGAAATGATTTAAAAATAAACACAGATGGGAATGGGGGGAGCTTTAATGAGGCCCTTGGACTTTTTTTGAAAATTTAAATAAAGTGAACATTTTCTTAAAACAAATGTGTCCTCTGTTTTAGCAGTTGGAGGGACATCATCTCTCTCCCCCCACATCTTTGAAATGGAGTGACGTTTTTTTTGGTGGGTTTTTTTTTTCTTTTTTGACTGGTTTCCTTAAAATGCTACTGACTTTGAATCTATGTAGAGAGGACCCCCTTCCCCTGCTTATGAGTGTTTTGGTAAAATCTCTTCATTTAGGCTTGCCTTTTTTTTCTTTCAAGGTCCTGAAGAGGCTGCCAAAATGCCTGAGGAAAGTTCTCCTAGGAGGACACCCCAGAATGTCCCTTATGAGGGCCTTCCCCATCTGGTCAATGCAGATGGGCAGTATCTCTTCTGCAGATATTGGAAGCCCAAAGAGATGCCAAGGTGAGTGTTTCTAAGTGATATGTTTTGGATGATGTGAAAATAAAAGCCACTGGTCTTCTCCATTTTAACTTCTAGTTCCATTTAATTTAAGGAGACACCCAGAGGCTAAGGAGTTGTACACCATCATTTTGGGGTGGTTTAAACTTATCTGAATTCAGTGATACTTCCAATTCTTAGACATGGGTTAAATAGAAAAATTAATATTTTATTGAGTTTTTTTAAACTTATGAAATAAAAGTCTGTTTTCACTGTAACAACAAGAATACAAATTCCACCATCTGGCAATTAAAAAAAATATTCCACATGTTCATGAGTTATTTTTTTTTGTACTTGAGTGGGTTTCCTGCTACATATTGACATTAATTTAAAATCAAATCCCTTGATTGAATATAATCAGATAAGGGGATCAGAAGGCTCCCCCCTTCTTAATCCTTTTCCTATATTGCTTTCTTTGATTATGTGGTTCAGGAAGCATAAATATGTTATTTGTGAGGGAAACTGCCTAACATGTTTTATCTCTTTCTTGTTCAAACTAGCTCAACTACTTTTTGCCTTTTCCATCAAAGATTCATCTTGCCATAAGAAACGGGCATTCCTCTCTAAATGAAAAGGCAGCTGGTGTGCTATTTGTCTCCTCTAAAGGCAAATAGGAAAAAAGTCTTGTTTGTTTATGTTGTGCAGGGCAGAAATAATTTATGAAGCCTGATTGGTCAAAGGACAAGGGGAAAGTGAAAATTTCCTCTCACCTGGTCTAGTGTCACACTGCCCCTATGTGCCCCCTTCCCCAATTCTGTTTTGTGTTGGCTTCTCATCTTCTCTTTAGGTTTACAGATAGCATTGCTGTAAATTTCCTCTGGTTGCTCCCTTCATTTGGGTGTATATAAACCCAGGTTCAATGGATAGCATTTATCTTTCTTCTAGAGGTGTGAACTTTTAAGGCAGTTATTCAGGCTGAGACCACCTGTTCAAGAATGATTATTTCCATCTCTATAAACATCTTCCAACAATTGAGGAACAGTTTGGCATCCTTTCTACCCCAATCCAATTTCTACCCCAGCCTAAAGATTTCCTGTACAGGAAGATTGTGTGTGTGTATGTGTGTGAAACAAAGTTGTCAGGGATTATAATGCTAATTAATCATTACATTGTAGTTCCACTGGATTGGAGATTAGAGAACTAAATGTCCTGGTTTTAGTGTCTGTACAAATTAGTAATACGCCGGTGAGTTCTTTGATCCACAAATGAAAGGATGGTAAAGAAATGAAAGGAAAAGTTTTTCATCTCTTGGTAGCCAACTCTTAGAGCTCTGTTGGCTAGGAAGTTAATTGAGAGGGACAGTGCTCTAGTTTAAGGATGATAACATAAACAGGAGAAGTATTATTCAATCATAAGTGCATTGGATTGATGGGGTGACAGTAGGACAAGGGTGGTTAGTAATGGGCATAATTGGTCTCCTTGTGGTTTTATGGGGTTATGTTAAGTTCCTGGAAAAATCATTGAACATGACTGAGAAATTAATAGGATTTAGAGCAGGAAAGAAAGTTTAAAAACTAGCTTATTCCTCTCATTTAAGAGATAAATTGAAGCCCAGCCTGGAAAATGATCTGCCCAGAGTAATACAGATGGCAAATAACAAAGCCAGGATTCAAACTCAGGTCACAGAACCAAAGGACTGAGATATGGAGAAAATGTTAGAGATGGTGATTGTAGTCCAACACCCTTATTTTACAGATGAAGAATGTGAGATGTAGAGAGGGATGTAATCTGCCCGATTCACCCACCTTAGTAGGTGGCAGTACCAGGACTATAATTAAGAGACTCTGACTTGTTCTCTTCTGACTTTCTGTCCTTGCCTCTTTCTACCACTCCATATTCTCCTGGAGAGTCTGCTGAAGCATATATAGATCCCCTTCTCAGAATAATGTTTTAAATGCATAAAATAAAATATGCAGAATTACAAAGAAAACCAATTATATTGAAATTTAGTTATCTATCAAAAAAATTTTTTTTAAGTTCAGACTCTGGATTTAGAACCTCTGAGAATTCCAGACTGCCCAAATGCACTGAATCTTTGGCTCTGTTCTTCATTTCAGTTCCCTTGTGTGACTGTTGCTTCAGTCTGGAGGCTGTGCACTTAGCAAACATTTATTACTTTCTTACTATGTACACAGCCTTGTGCTGAGAAGACTAGAAAGATGAGCAATAAAAATGATAACAGTGATGATGGTGGTGATGATAGGGACTGAACCTGTCATTTTAATTGCATAGAGAACAATCAGTTAAGGAAACTCCCTCTCCCAGAGTGGTCAGCACCTTCTAGTTGTAGTGAGTTGCTTAGAGCACTGAGAAGTATTTCCCTAGGGTCACACAGTCAGCCTGTGTCAAAGGGAGAACTTGAACTCAGGTCTCTATGCATTACCCCAGAGGAAGCTTCTGTAATCATGACGACAACGATGATGGTGATGATGATGATGATGACAGTAACAGCAACCATAAACAACACTGATACAGTACTTAGAGCATACAAAAAGCTATACCTACGGAATTTTATTTCATCATTAAACCCCTGGAGGTAGATGGTAAGTGGCATTATTGTGCCTGTTTTTATAGGCACATATAAGGGAAACAAGCCTTAGAGATAGATTGCTGATAGTAGCACAGCTAGTATGGTAGGATTTGAACCCAGATCTCTCCTGATTCCAAGTCCAGTGTTCCTTCCATAATATCAGGCTGTCCTATGATAAGGTGTGGTCCTTGCCTTCGAGTAGTTTTACGATCTAGTTCAGGCTTTGCGTCTTATACAGAAATATATATAAAATAACTAACTAGAACATATTAGGTGCCTAAGAGAGGTACAAAGTGTATGTGTGGTCAGCAGGCAGAATTCCCTTCTAGCTGGAGAAACCAGGGAAAGCCTCATGGAAGAGGAAGCATTTGGGCCAAGCATCGACGGATAGGCAGAATCTGGACAGGCAAACACAGTAAAGAGGAACAGAGAGGATAAAATGCTTTCTGGGTAGACAGAAAGGCAGCTAGGTAGCACAGTGGAAAGGGTGCTGGGCCTGGAATCAGGAAGACCCGAGTTCAAATTTGACCTCAGACACTTACTAGCTGGGTGAACCTGGGTGAGTCACTTAACCCAGTTTGCTTCAGTTTTCTCCTCTGTCAAAACACTCCACTATCTTTGCCAAGAAAACTCCAAATGGGGTCATGAAGAATTGGACACAACTGGAAAATGACTCAATAATAGCAACAAGAAAAGGTAGACAGAACAACGTGAACAAAAATGTAGAGCCTGAAAAACTTGGTTGTTTGTTTATTGTCCTTGACATCACTATGTTGGGGTCAATGTACAGTGACTGACTGTGGCTGATCAGCCCAATATGGTGTCAGAAGGCTTTACCACAGGTTGGGCACAAATAGTGTGTATGAACATTTGGAGTGGAGATGGTTCTAAATTTACACATCTCACATTTCTTTTGAGCTCAAAGGCAAAATTTGGTAATACCTCGAGGGATGTTGCAAAGCCTTGTTTCATTGTAGTATAAGGGTATATGAAGGGTAGTAATGTAAAACAAGGCTGGAAAAGGTCTATTCGAGTCAGATTATGGCCTTGAATACCTGGGTGAGGGCTTTTGGACTGGTAGGGAATGGAGAACTAACAGACATTTGGGAGCAGTAATGTGTGCTTGCTCTGGGTAAATTAATCTGGCAGCACTGTGTAGGGAGGATTAAAGAGAAGTGAGAGCTGGAATGGGAGGAAACTGTCATCCAGGTAAAGGCAAATGAATTCTGGTAGGAGCACGGAAAGGAAGTAAATGTGAGAGAGACTGGGAAGGTAATATCAGCAGAATTTAGTTATAGGAGTCGAGGGGGAAAGAAAAATTTAAAAAATTTAAAAATGACAAGGTGTGAGCATAGATGACTGAAGAATGAATGGCATTCTGAGAAGAAACAGGGAAATCATGAGAAGAAAGTTTTAAGATGAGAAGGTAAGGGAGGTTGTTTGGGGACATACTGGTTTTGAGGGCCCAGCAGCAACAGATTTAAAGCTCCAGGGACCTATGGGATTGTGTAAGCCAATTGTACTACAGGTGGTTGGAAATGTGGGTCTGGAGCTCAGGAGAAGGGTCAGGGTTGGCAACACAGACTTAGGAGTCCTCCCCAAAGGAAAGCTATATCTGGTTGATAGCAATCAAGGTTTGTATGTGTTTATATGGTTTTTTAAGTTGATGTCCTGTGGAATTGTAAGGAATCAGAGAACAAATAAATTTAGTGTTAGAAGGACCTGCAGAGGTTACATAGCCCAACTCCCTCATTTTATTGAAGAGGGAACTGAGGTCCAGGGAAGTAAGTGACAAACCCCAGGCCTCAAGGATAATTCATGGCACCTTTTGATGGCAAATCCAACCTTGTTGCTATTGTTCTTAGATTTTGGGAAAGGAACTTTGGCTCATAGGAGTAATGATGATGATGATGATGATGATGATGATGATGATGATGACTTCCATTAATATGGTAGTTTTTAAGCTTTCAAGCACTATGTAAGTGGGAGCTAATCCTTATTGTTAGGAGTGAGTGAATTCTGGTGTATCATATGGCGATAGTTATAGTCTGGAGAGTTGCAAAGGGCCCAGTGGTGAATGTTTGGATGAACTCTCCAAATCAGTAGTTCTTCACCTGGGTCCCATGGTAAGCCAAGCAGATAGGAAGTGGGGATAGAGATAGGCAAAGGGGACCAAAAAGTTCCCCTGTTGAAAAATCTCTTTCCTCCATGTACCACCACATTGATATGCTTTTGGTTAACAAATTCCTACCTGGAGGTGCATAGACCTGCCCGCCCCCCATCTAGCTGGAGAATGATCCTATCCCTAAGAGTTTTCATCTACTTGGGCCTTATCTATAGGTACTGGTGGCCATCCTAATACCATCCAAACTCTGTCTTTGGAATCAGTGGGATAGGCAGCCAAAACTGGAACACTAGGTTTGATTTGACATTCTACAAAATTCAGTTCCTCTGGTTCAGTCTAGTCACCTAAGTGCAGGTAGATCCAGGTTCCTTGTATTTAGATCACCCAATTTAGTCCGGAACCTTCCTGGCTGGCCTCTTCTACTCTTCCCACACTCTAGTAGGAAGAAAAAAACGGAGGAAGAAAGAGGAAGAGGAGGAGAAAGAGGTATTCCAAAGTCATATACCGCTGAAGGAAAAGTAGGCCAGATTCTTCTTCTCACTCTCTCTTCCTTTTGTGTCTCTATTATGGATACTTCCAGATTCCCCTGTTCCTAGAAATCTCCAGAATCTATTTCCTTTAAATATCTGTTTTTAAACTTCTAAAAATAATAAATGTTATAACAAAATGAAATGAAATGAGTAAGTAAACCAACAAAAAGAGGAATAAAATTGTATGTAATATCACAGATTCCAAACTTTTTCCATTTTGACAACAGCAAAAAAGTATATTTGGTTTACCAACACAATAACAACATCTTATCTGCTTTGTGTCTCCTTTTGGTTTTTTGTTCAGTTTGTGTACTTATAAAGCTTTGCATCATTTGGTGTGAGGTAAAGCCCTTTGGACTCAGAGGTAGAAGAGATATCTCAGATATGACACTAGCTTTGCTACCTCTTTGAACCTCCATTTCCTCATGTCTAAAATGGGGATAATAATGTTTACACTAACCACCTCATGAGGGTGATCTGAGGAAAATTTCTTGTGAACCTGAATTCAATAAATATGAGCTACATATGGGGGGGGGCAAATTTATCAGGATACTATCAATCCATTGATTATTTCCACCCTTCACTCATGTAATCACAGGAGTATCAGAAACAACAAGGTGTTAAGATTTTGAACAAAGTGTAAAGAAATGTATTATTAACTTAATAGAATGGGGACAATGGGCTACTCCTTTACAACGTATGACATCTTTAAGCTTGATTGAATTAGGTGACTCTTGCCTCGTGGTTCTAAAGTATCAACCACATCCTTGATGACTATTTAAAACATTAAGACACAGGGGATGGCTAGGTGGCACAGTGAGTAGAGCGCCGGCCCTGGAGTCAGGAGGATTCAGCCTCAGACACTTAGCACACATGCAAAAATACCTAGCCGTGTGACCTTGGGCAAGTTACTTAACCCCAATTGCCTTCCAAAAAGCAAAAAAAAAAAACAAAACATTAAGACATGGGACACTTTCAAGGAGTGTGACCCCTGGCTGCAGAGAAGAAAGCCAGCTAGGAAAGAAGAACCCAGATCTTGAGAGGGGTGGAATCCTCTGTCTACCTTCTCTCTTGTGCCTCTAGCCAAGGGGAACAGTAGAATCAAAGCCAAAGACAGCTTAGAGGAGCTGGACCCATAGACAATAGAGCAGAGACAGCTATAGATTGTAGAGAGAAATAGCCTTGGACGTTAGGAATGTAGCTATGGAAAGGAATCGGCCCAGAGAGCTCAGATAAGCAAACTACCCAGTAAGGAAATGGCCCTGAGGGTCCCACGAGGGGAGAAAAGCCATTGGAACTCCACGGGCCTGCAAGTGTTAGGACCAGAATACTATATGTATCTGCCCTCTTGTCCTGCTAATGCTGCATGTGTTTATGGGAAAGGGTTTCCCAGGTTCATGGGGGAAATGTTTTGTAGCAGTTTTTCTAGTCCATCTCATTAAATGCCTTTAGTTTGAGCTCATTATGTCCTTTGACTATTAGTATGGTGAGCGTGAGAGTGGAGAGTCATGAGCCATAGGTTGGGAGTTGAGACCTAGGAATAGTCACCTCCTGGTGATTTAACCTGAAAGTACATATCAGAGGTATCTCCAATGAGAGTGATACACACACACATACATATATGCACATGTATTTATGCATATGTACATATACATACACATGTGTATATGTACACACATATTTGTAGTCATGTGTTGCTCTAAGTTTGTTTTCATTACTATCTGTTTTAAAAATATTCTTTATTTCATTTTTTAGTCAAACAGTAATATCTCATTTCATTGATAAACCACAGTTGGTACAGGCATTCTTCAGTCAATAGATATATCATTTCCCCCTGCTTATTAGCTATTGTGTATCATACTGCTATGAATATTTTAGCACAGAACTGATGGGATTTTGCCACCTTTTCATAGTTTCCTTAGGATATTAGTTCAGATAATAGGATCACTGGGTTAAAGCTCATAATTATTTTTGAAATTCATTTTGCATCTTGCCTGGTCCTTCTACAAAAATATTGCATCAATTCATCGTTTCGTCAAGAGTGCAATACTTAGCTTGGTTCTGTCAGTTCCATTTTTATAATTTTTAATTATTTTTGACAATTTGGTGGGTTTAAGTAAAGCAGTACCTGAGAATTGTTTCAATTTGCATTTCTCTGATTATTAGGGACTATGAACAATCTCTCAATGACAAATTCTTAACATGTATTTTTTTTTTCCTTTGAGAATTGTCTGATCCATCCATATACTTTGATCACTTATCTCCTGGGAAATGAATCTTGTCCTTATAAATTTGTATCAGATTCTTATAGAGTTGGGATATTAGATTTGTTTCCAAAGCATTTACCACAAAATGCTTCCCCAACTTTTTTCTTTTTCTTTTTTCTTTTTGCTCATTCAATCTAAAAACATTTATTAAATACCTATTGTGTACAGATTACTGTGGTAGGCCTTCAAGGAATATTGAGTTTAAGTAAAATGTAATCTAGAAACACAGTTTGTGAGAAGGATAAGACGAACGCATAGAACTATAAAACACAGTATTACATGATATGTGTGTGTGTGTGTATATGCTTTAGAAATTCAAAACAGAGACCTGAGAGAGAATCATTATAAACTAGGAGGATTAGGGAAGACTCCCTGGAGAAGGTGGCATAATGAATTAGACCTTAAAGGAGGGAGAGGAGTTTAATAGGAAAGGAGAGGAGGTATAGGTCTAGAAAATAATGTTTAATGCTAGAGAGATGCTCTCTGCATCCAGAAAAAGAGCTGATAAATAGAAGTATGTATAGAATAATTTTACACACACACACATTTTTTAAAATTTGTGTCTAATGGTAGCCATCTCTGTGGGGGGGAAGAAAAAAAAGAAAAAAGAAATTTACACGATAACTTTATTGTGTATTTGGAGGGAATAGCAAGTTGTACATAGTAGTTTGCAGTTTCATGTGCAACGATCTTTTTTTATTGTACTGTGTTATGGAAATGCTTGTTTTGTTCCATGAATTGACAATAAATTGTTAAAAAAAAATGTTCGAACCAGTTGAGAGAAAGGAGGTAACATGACCCAGCTGAGTGGCAGAGAGTTGACTAATTTGTCTGGAATATAGCATATGCAAAGGGTACCAGTAAAAGAGAAGGAAGGAAGCACAAAAGTAATTTCAGATTATGGAAGACCTTGAATACTAGGCAAAGTAGTCTGAACTTTCCTCTTGAGGCCATAGGAAGATATTTAAGATTTTTCAGCAGAGCAATTATATGCCCATATCTAAATACAGGAAAGATTTTATGACAGGAAGGGTTTAAGAGACTATTGCCATAGTCTAAGTGAGGGGTAGTGAACTCTTACTCTAGGGTTATTGCAGTAGGAACAGAGAGTAGAAGAAAGATAAGAGAAAGGGTGAGAAAGATTGCAGAGAAATGGTACATTAAATGAGAGGTAGAGATAGAGGGAAGAGTCGGAGCTGAAAGCAAGCTTCCAGACATGGGAGCCTGGGTAAATAATGGGGGCTGAAGTCAGAAACAGGAGAAAGATAAACAGCTCAATTTTGGCCATGTTGAATAGAAGTCTTCTTCGAGGGCAGAAATTTTTTTGTTTTTGTCTTTGTATTTGCAATGCTCAGTGCAATGCCTAGCACAAAGTAAGTATTGGAGAAATGTTGGGCTCGGCCAGGTAGCACAGTGAGTAAGAGCACTGGCTCCAGCGTCGGGATGACCTGGGGATCGAATCTGGGCTCAGACACTTAGCACCCACCCAGAAACACCTGGCCGTGTAACCTTGAGCAAGTTACTTAACCCCAATTGCTTAAAAAAAAAAAAAGAAATGTTGCTTGAATTGAGTTGGATTGAGTTATTAGTGAGACTTCCAGTGGAAGGGTTCCAGAATTCCAAGTAGGTCTGGTAAAGGCAGCTAGAGAGGCGGGTCTGAAATTCAGAATACAGCAATAAGACTAGAGATAAAGGTTCAGAGACATCTGTATAAAAGTGATAGTTAATGCTGTGGGAGTAGATGAGATCGGTAGGGGAGGGAATGGAGAGAGAAGAGGGCTGAGGACAGGCCCTTGGGTAATACACACATGTTGGAAAATCCTTTATTTTTATATAATCCTATCCATCTGTTTTGTTTCTAGTAATTTCTTCCATTTGTACGATGGATAAGAACTTTTCTATACAACCAAGATTAATGTTTCTCTTTCTCTAAATTTTAGTGGTTTTTTTTTAACAAGAAAAACATTTAAATCATTGATCCAGGTAATTCCATTCAACAGACATTTATTAAATATACAACACATGGAAGTGTTTTCTTAGATGCTGGGAATTCAAAAGCAAAAAAATGAAATCGTCCTTTAGGAGACCTTACATTCTATTTGGACAGCTTGGTGGCAGGATAGATAGATAGATAGATAGATAGATAGATAGATAGATAGATAGATAGATAGATAGATAGATAGATAGATAGATAGATAGATAAAGTAAACACAAAATAATTTCAAGAGGAAAAGGACCCTAACAACTGGGAGGAGATTAGGGAAGGTTTCACATAGGAGGCACCTGAGTGAGCCTTGAAGAAAACTCACTTCACAAACCTGCTTTGGCTCCCATTTTATCCGACATTAATTAATTCTCACAAAGTGATGATCAGTGTGCTTTAGGAGGCATCTCGTCTGAGTCATTTGCTCCCCAACTAGGTGACAAGCTGCTTGGGGCCCATGTCTTCTGTGTCTGGTGCCCTCCCTTATTAGGTTACCCAATGCCTACCATTTGCTTTGGCAGATTTATCTCACGGTAACAGAGTGTCACTGGCTGCTCTCAGATAGCTGGTGGACTTGCTTAACCAGTTTGGTGGAAATGAGCAGCTGGCTTTAAAACACACAGACTCTGGCCCTGGGGAGGACAGGAGGGCATTTCATTGTCAGGGAAGGATGATCCACTTGGGTGATGGCAAAGTTCAGTGTGTCAAGCTCCAGGTTACAGCCATTTTGGCCAGACACATCAAGGCAAATCCATGCTCCTACAGTTCCTTCGTGCCATTGACCTGACACCTGAGGTGCTGAAGATAAGCTATCGGTGTCTGTAAACAACGATGATGTCAGAAGAAGTACTGAGCAATCAGCTTCAGGTGCAGGATAGATTTGTGCCTGACCCAGCCAGACAATTATTTTACTAAAACTCTCATGCTTTGGAGTAAGGCTCACTTCATCAGACCAAAGAGCCTTCATCACTCACATTATATTGAAAGCAGGAAACAAGAATGCCACCTGAAGTCAGTAAAGTGCTCACATGTTGTTGTTTTTTTCTCCCTCCTGCAAGAGAGCAAGCCCAGAACTGGATCAGAATGATGACTGGCCCATTATCAGTCATCCCGATCTGCTCAGTCCTTGCAATTTGCTTAATTGACATGTTTCTCCATTTTGCCATCAATTGAAGAGACTTAACTGCCTTGGTCTAATCTCACTGGTGCTTGGATAGAAATTTAACATTTCATCTCCAGTCACTCAAGCACCATTTAGCGTATTTTCAAATCATTTCACTCACTAGTAACTTACACCCTGTCCCTCCGTTGCTTTGTGGTCTTAGCCCTTCCAAACAGAGTGGGGTAAATGGAGTCAGAAGGGAAAGGTAAGAGTGGGGCAGAAAGAGCCAGAGGCTGGAGCCAGTGTCTGAGTTAGAAACAGAGTAAAAAACCAGGAATCAGGAAGACCAGAAGAGGGCTGGTGAGAGGCAGGGTCTGGTTTCAGTCTTACCCTTCATGGCTTCCCCTTCCAGGTAAGTAGTATAAGTATTTTTGCTTGCATTTGAAAGATAAAGAAATTGAGACCCACTGGGTTGAAATGATGCTGTTGAAGATCAGACAGCTGTGAATTGTCAGAGGTGGGCTTCCAGCTCAGGTCTTCTGGCTTAGTTTTGCTAGAGCAGTGAAAATGTTTTTCTTCAATCAATTGATGTTCTGCTAACAAACTATCAGTGTTTGTAAACAAGAATGATTCAGGGATGGAAAAAAACTTAAGTAGAGGCTGCCAGCTTCCCTCCTAAGTCCTAAAGATGGGAAATTGAGCATGGAGATGAGCAGGTCACCTTTTGGAGTTCTGTTGAGTTCCAGAGCCCTAAAGTAATTAGCTAATTGAGTCTTTCAGCAAACATTTGAGAGGTAGCAATGTGGTGGAATGGGACTTGGAGTCAGGTGACTTGGGTCCACCATCTTTGAGCTGTGTGACCTTGACCTTGTGCAAAATCACTGAAATTTTCTGTGTCTCAGATTCCTACCTTCCTACTGGGAATTCTGGTACTTTGGCTCTCTCTCTCTCACAGTGATGTTGAGAGAACCAAATGGCATAAAGTGACCTTAATTACATGTATAGACCTATCAGGGATAGGGGCTGGGCCTGTGATTTCATGGGTATAGGGAACTTTTAAGTGAAGAAACTCCCTCTGCCAATGCAGATTTCATACTTTTTCTGCAACTTACAGCTTTAGAGAAGTGTCTGGAACATTGACAGGTTAAGTGACTTGTCCTAGGTCATACAGTCATGTATAAGATGTGGGACTTGAACCTAGGTCTTCCTGTTTTGGGGGCTAGCCCTCTATCCACTGACATATATACATGTAAGCAGTTCTTTTCATTCAGTGCCTACTCTATGGAGAAGCCTATTCTCAGTACTAAGGGAAATGTAAAGATGAATAAGACACAGTCCTTGTCCTCAGGAAGAATTTAATTATCTAAATGGGACATAAATTTAAATTGAGCCAAGAAGACTTACTTCTTGCTACACTTAGATGCATCATAGAAAGATATGTTCTTTCAGGGGCCCAGCAGATAATGCACTTTGCTATGCCTATGTCTTGAAAAGATAAATACGAATTACTGATCCTTAGGCTTCTGCAGAAGGAGATTAAGAATTGTATATATCCACTGTGGTACAGTTTATGTCTTTCCTGCCTTGTTGAAGCTACTAACACTAGAGAATCAAATAGCATTTTGCCTTTTAAAAAAAAATCTCTAAATCAGGATGTAAAATCATTATCGGGAGCTGTACAACAATTCATTCAAAATGACATGTTTTTCCCAATTGGAGTTTATAATCAAATGTAAAGATAATCTGAATACAAAAAAATAGAGGCCTTTTTTTTTTTTAAACTTTTCCCACCAAGCAAACAGTGAATTCTCTCTCATTTTTTTTCCTGGCACTAAAGTCTTGGCCACTCACTTAGCACTTAATTTCTTACTGCCTGTGACATTTCCAGTAATGTTTGACTTTTCACAGCTTCATTTTGACAACTAGATAGTAAGCCCCTTGAGGCCAGCCACTGGGCCCAATACCTCTATGTGTACCTCACATATGTGTATGACAGACACTCAAATGGTCTTTGTTTTTTTTTTTTTTAAAGCAATTGGGGTTAAGTAACTTGCTCAAGGTTACACGGCCATTATTATTTCTGGGTGTGGTGCTAAGTGTCTGAGCCCGGGATTCGATCTCCAGGTCTTCTCAACACTGGAGCCAGTGCTCTTACTTGCTGTGCTACCTAGCTGCCCTCAAATGGTCTTTGAATGAATGAACTAACTAACCACTGAAAGAAAGAATAAATACAATATACAAATGCAATAAATACAGCATGCAAATGCAAATGGAGAAGGGAAAGGATAAAAAAAAGCTTTCTTTCCCATGGTGCCTAGCCTCCAGGATTAGGGACATGACAATCCCTCTGTCCTTTGCCTGGCCAGACCACATCAGGAGTGTTGCTTTTCAGTTTTGGATGCTGTAGTGTAAGAAGAATATTGATGATCTGTAGGGCTTCCAGAGGAGGGCAACCACAGCATCCATGGGCCTTGAACCCATGCTGTGGGAAGGTTGGGTGAAAAAACTAAGGGCATTTAGCCTGACTCAGGGAGTGGGAATGGAATTATAGCTGTCTTCAAACCTTGGAAGAGCTATCACATGGTGAAGGGATTAGAATTGAATTGATCTCAGAGGGCAGAACCAGGAGCAATGGGTGGAAGCCGAAAAGTGACACATTTTGATTTCATGTTAGTGATGATTTAAAAAAAAACAAACATATGGTGGTCCCCAAATGGGATGAGCTACCCCAGACAATCAAGGATTCCCCTCATTGGAGGTCTTCAAGTAGAGGCTAGAGTTGGGAATGTCATAGTGAGGATATCTTTTGTGTATAGGTTGAGCTAGATGTCTGTTGAGGTCCTTTCCACCTCTGACATTCTGTGACTCTGAGTGACATAAAAACTGTAGAAATACCCGGTTTATTACCTCAACTCAGAAGATTTATATAGCAGCTCTGCTCAATTCCTCTTGGAGATCATAGGGATTTGGGGATTCTCCCCACAGTCTCAGATTCCTCCCTTACTTGCCAGAAAACCTACCTACATCCAGGGGTTTTCCTATCCTTTGTTTTGTCTAGGGGAAATCTCCTATTTCTTCCTGCTCACCATTGGCTAATCATCATTCTCCTTTAAAAGCCTTTATTCAAGTTGATAACTGACTGGAATTACACTGAGGATCTGAGGGCAAAAAACATTCTTCCATTCCTTTCTCTCCTCCCCTTTCTAAATGGTAATCTTGTTCAACACTTAAGCAACAATGCTGGAATACTGTGTGTGTATGTGTATGTATGGTGGGGAGCTGGCAATGTGCTTACAGCACAGCACGACCAAACATGATTTCATTTTAAACAACAAAAACTAGATGCTAGCAAAGTAAACAAGTCATATTTTTTTCATGAACGTAATACAGAAATCATGTTTAGCATTCAGCCTTGCCACTCAGATGTTGTCAGAGCATTAAGCGCCAGATTTTCCTGAGTACTAAGAGCCCTTGACTTATCCTGCTTCTTAATTGAGATAACTTGCAAAACTGAAAGGTTATGCTGACTTAGGATAGAAGGAGAAATGGACATTTTTATTAATATGCCATTTATAGAAGCAACATGTACTTTTTCATCAGAGATCAGTGTTGATCGTTCCTTCCTTGGACCTTGAATAATTCTTTGTTCTTTTCTTATAAAATTCTGGCCTTGGGTTATTATAGTTATTTTGTTTCTAGGATTATAGAATTAGAGTTGAAAGGAACTTTGGAGGAAATTGAGTCCAATCTTTCATTTTACAAATGGGAATACTGAGGCCTAACTCCAAATCTAATGCTTTTCCCACAGCTTCTCTCTCTATGACACATCCCCTCTACTAGCAGAGACAAAGAGTATTTCTTTTTCATTTTTGTTTCTCCCTAATGACACAGTGCTCTGTGCACACCTCAATATGGTCTCCTTGGTATAGGTGGACTGCCCCCACGATTTACTGCCTGTCGCCTAATGGACAGCCATTTGTTGAAGAAACTCTCCAAACATAGCTATACTAGCCCTTGGGTGACAGGCCAGCAGTTCATCCCCAGCCTTGAACTCTAGACCCTTCCCATTTGGTGGGACCTGCCAGAGGTTCTTACTCCTTTAGCTCAACCTTCAAGAGCTCAGCCACCATGAAGTCCTTAGGGGAGAATGTAATAAGCACCTGTTATAAATGCTTGTTGAGTTGAAGTCAAAATGTCCCGATTTCCCCTCCTGGTATTACTAAAAGCTTCTCTTCCCAACGTGCAATTTTCTCTGCCACTTCTGGTGCTAATGCTTTCCTTGTAACAGGACAACAGGCTGATTTTCAAACAGGGGCATCTCATCACACATTTTTTTTCTTTTTACAAGAATCTTTAAATGACAAAAGCTCTTTGATGGGAGAAGGACGGCTGCCATCACTGCAGTAGATGTTTCCGACAGTTTTGTTGGTGTGATAATTTCTTCCAGTTACCACAAGAATGTTCTGCAGATACAAATCTGGCTTTGTTTTGCAAGGGAGCCTAAGGGGAAAAAATAGCAAAATAAGCTATTCAGTGAATAGCAACTATTGTTGCCAATTTTCTGTTTATCGGTTGACTTTTACCTCACAAGTCTTAATCCTAGTCCCAGACTCACTTTGTTTGTGTTCAAAGAACAAGCCAATGGGTCCATGTCTAAGTCAATGATTCTTAAAGTGACACACGATTTGTAGCTAAGGTTATAAGACCTGCTTTTTTTGTAAGCATCCAAACTTCTTTGTATTAATGCCAACAGTAATAGGCTCATAGAACTGAGAAGGGGAAGGGATATGAGGGACCGTCCAGCCCCAGTGCCCTCATGTTGCCTCCATAACATTGTCTTTTACCTGGGTCCTTGCATTTCACTCATAAAGCCTCCATCATGGATGAGGCCCTCACCACCTCTTGTCTGGCGGATTGCAATATCCTTCTAAAACGATCATCCTGTTTCTAGGCTTTTCTTCTCTCTAATCTGTATTCAACACAATTACCAAATTGGTATTGCCCAAACACCAATCTGACCATATCATTCCTTCACTAGAAAATGGACATTGCCTCCTTATGACCTCCGAGGTAAAATACATACTCCTCTGTGGGACACTTGGAGGCCTCTACAATTTAACCCATCTCTCTGGCCAGCCTTCTATCCTGTTCCTCCATTTGATGCCCTCTATGGGCCAGTTAAATTGCCCTACTAGCTACTCCTCATACACAACATTCAGCCTCCCATCTTACATCTTTGCCTAGGTGGTCCTCCATGCCTAGTATACAGACCTTCCTCACCTCTACACCTTAGAACCCCTGGTTTCTTTGAAGGCTCCACCCAAGAAGGGTATCTTTCTTGATGTTGAGTCATTTCTGTCATGTCTGACTCTTCATCTCCCCATTTGGGTTTTTCTTGGTAAAGATACTGGAGTGATTTGCCATTTCCTTCTCCAGCTCATTTTACAGATGAGGAAACTGAGACAAATAGAGTTAAATGATTTGCCCAGGGTCACACAAGCTAGTAAGTGCCTGAGGTCAGATTAAAACTCAGGTCTTCCTGACTCCAGGTTGCTCTATCCATTGTTCTACCTAGATACCCAGTATAAGAGTATCCTACATATCCTTGATTCCCCACTACTCCCAGTTATTACTATTATCTCCTTCTTGAAATTACTGTCTATTATCTGTATATATAATCAGTGTTTACTTATCTGTATGATAATAGAGTCAAAGACTCTATAGAGAGTTAGAAGACATTAGTCCGACCCTCTCATTATACACGTGAGGAAAATGAGGCCCAGAAGAGATAAGTGGCTTGCTTGAGGCTACTGTGGTCATAAGGGGCAGAGGTGAAATTTGAACCTGTGCTAGCATGTTAGCCCCTCAACAGCAAGGACTGTTTTGGTTGGTCATTTTCCCAGTGCCACTCACATAGCAGCTACTTAATATTGAATTCAATTCAACTGAGACAACGTTGGTCTAGTGATACTAGGTCACAATTCTACAGCACTTTCCAGTTTACCCAGTCCTTTCTTTTCACCATCCCCAAGAGTAGGTGTTGAACAGGTATCATTATTACAGATGAGGAAATTTCCCCACAGTCTTGCTTCCTTGAAGGGGTGGGGTGGAACTGACAGTACAGTGTTCTACTTAGAAGCTTGTAAACTAGTTCTAGGGAAGGGGTGGAGAAGAGGCGTGGCTTGTAGGGTCTCCCTGGCAAGCCTTCAAGTTCTGTTTGTTTTGGGAACTCCAACTCTACATAATGACTGTTTTTTAAATGAGTTTTTATTGATGCCTCTTGATTTGTCTTTTTTTTTATACCATCATAATTTTCTCCAGTATCCCATTCCCTTCCCCTCCCAAAAAGCCATTACATATAACAATATTTTTAAAGATAAAAGTTTAAAAAGAAAAATAAGGTGGAAAAGTCAGCATAGATGATCAATCAGTGTATCAAAAAAGTCTGAAAATTTGGACAATGTATAACATTTGTGGTCCTCCTACCTACCTTCCCCTCTAGGGAATGGGATGGGATGTAGGTATTACTTACGCATTTTTATTAGTCCCAGATCCAACCTCCTGCTCTTTTTTCTGAATTTTTCTGTGTTTCAATCTTAGATTGATCACCAGTCCCTGGTGCCTGTTTCAATCTTGGGTAGGGTTATTAAAAAGTATACCGTACCTTCTCCATAAGAGTTCACTCAAACAGATTTTACTGAGATTACCCACTGCTATTTTCCCATCCCTTTCTTCCTATGGGAATTAAACTTTAACACAAAAACAATTTTGAAATTTCATAGATGAGATTGGGAGTGATCAGAGGGGAAATGGTATGTTTTGGGAAACTTTCAGTCTCATTTAGAAGAATCAAAGCTATGAGGAATGCTTCATCTTTGCTCCCATCCCTCATTCTGTTTCTAGAAAGCAATTGTTTAGGGGAGAAGGGACCTTTGGATAGGAGCTAAGGAGCCAGTGCTAATGTTTGGATAATGCTACCCCATTGAAGGCAAAGCTCTCTCCATATGTTTCTTTATAGGTACGTTTAGTCCACAGGAAAGTGAATGCCTTTGAATCATATTTGAAGGCAGTTGTTTTTCTACTCACTGGTAATTTCAACCTTGAGAGAAGACCTATAGGATATCAGAGTTGAAAGACATTTCTTAAGATCTTCTAATCCTACAGATAAGGAAAGTGAGGCCCAGAGAAGGAAAAATACTCATCTGAGGTTACATAACTAGGTAGTGGCAGAATTGAGAATATTTCTAGTAATTTAGTGTTTTTCCACATCCCATGATCTGTTTCAAAGCTCTAGGCAAAGAGTAATTTAGTAATCCAAATGATTAAGAATCTCAATTCAGTAAAGTGGAGTATTTTGCAAATGCAAATTAGGCATTTCACTATATTTATCTTTTTTGACCAATCATGTTGCATGCAAGGAAGAACTGGTCTATTGAGGACCTCAAATATCTAACTTATTTTCAGTTATTCAGCATCTTCTCTATAATATAACTCACAGTTATAATGAGTATAGGATAACCACGTTTGAGATTATCCTTACAACACCTGTCCCTATCCCTAGTCCCTATCACCCTCTGTGATGACTTTTTCTCAATCCTCATCCCTCTTGACCTCTCTGCAGCCAATGATACTGCCAATCACCCTCTTTTCCTCGTTATTCTCTTCTCTCTTAAGTTTTCAGAACATGATTCTCTCCTACCAATCTGAACTTTCTCAGCCCCCTTTGCTGGACTGCCATCTCAGTCATGCCTGCTAACCATGGGTGTCCCCCAGGGCTCTGTTCTGGGTCCTCTTCTCTTCATCCTCTAGACTATTTCACTTGGAGATCTCCTTAGCTCCCCAGGGTTCAGTTATCATTTCCGTGAAGATGATTCTCAGATCTCCTTATCCAGTTCTAACCTCTCTGCTGACCTCCAGTGTTATGTCTTCAGCTGCCTTTTAGAAGTCTCAAACCAGATGTCTTGTAACCATCTTAAATGAAACATGTCCAGAACTGAACTCATAATCTTTTCCCCAAGTTCTCCCCTCTTCCAAACTCCCATATTACTCCCCTATTACCACTTACTTGCTGGGTCTTCCAGGCTTGAAACGGAGGTGTCATCTTCAACTTGTCACCATCTGTCACCCTCTCAATCTACTGTCAAGTTCTATTTCACCTTTGCAGCATCTCTCAAATATGCCCCCCTTCTTTCCTTTGACACCCCCAATGCACCTTAGTGTACCCTCTTTTTTATATCTGGACTATGGCAGTAGCCTGCTGGTGGATCTGCCTGCCTCAAGTCTCCCCCTATTCCAGTCCATCCTCCATTCAGTCATTAAATCAATTTTCCTAAAATTCAGGTCCTATCATGTTGCACCACACAGCCCCCCTTCCAAACCCTTCCCCCAATACAGACACACTTAATCAACTCTGACAGCTCCCTATCACCTTTCAAATAGAAATTCCTTCGGCATTAAAATCCCTTCATAACTTGCTTTGCCCCTCCCCCTCCTTCCCAGTCTTCTTCCACCTTGTGTCATCTACCATGTACTTTTTGATCCAAAGATACCAGCCTCCTTGTTGTTCCTCACACCAGACACCCCATCTCCTGATTCTTGCATTTTCACAGGCTGTCCCTCCTTCATTCTACCTCCTCTTCTCTGCCTTCTTTTAAGCCTCAGCTAAAATGTCATCTTCTATAGGAAGTGTTTCCTAATCCTTCTTTATTCTAGTGCTTTCCCACAATTGATTGTTGCCTGTTTGTCTTGTCTGTAGCTTGTCTGTATAATTGTGTATTGTTGCCCCCATTAGACTTCAAGCTTTTTGAGAGCAGAGACTTCCTTTTGCCTTTATTTCTATCCCTGGCACACAACACACTGCCCAGCACATAGTAGGTGCTTAATAAATGTTTATCAACTGACTGATTGGCAGTAATCTTGGCATAAAACACAATCAACACAAGAGGGACTTTATAGTGACATCATTTTAAAAAATTTGTATCTATTTCAGTGTGTTAAATTCCCTTTCATCAATGTGAAGTACTATCTATACATGTAACCAAATTCTAAGAAATTTTTTTAAATTTCTCATGGGGAAGAGGGGGAAGAGGGTAGGGTGATGGAACAGATCTGTGATTTAATCAATGTGGGGGATTCCCTGCTGTGGAAACTCCCTCCAGTGATGCAGGTCAACCACTCGTCTGTAACTTGTGGTCTTAGACAGTTGCACTGAGAGGCTAAGGTGGAGGAAGAGAAAGTAATATTTCCCTTTGTGAAATGAGAGATAGAAACACAGCCAGAGCAGGGCAAACCTGGGTTCTTTCCCTTTGTCACATGTCTAGTAGAATTATGTAGGTAGGATTTTAACCTAAGTCTTCCTGAATCCAAAGGGGCCCTCTGCATTATGTCACACTGCCTCATTTTTTTAACTTTGAAAACTTAACAAAAAGATTGAACTTTTAAAAAATTTAAAATTTCAGTGAGACCTCAGATTCACCTGTGAAACTCCACCAACTTGTACTACTACTGCATTTTATAGAGAAAGGAATTAGGTGATTAGAAGAGGAGAATTAAATTGCTGTTGAGATAGCAGGTAGTTAACTTAATGAGAAGCATTTCTTGTTTTTATCTTATCTGAAAGCTCTTTGACAGTATTTGTAGCATTGTTATTGACTGCAAAAGGAGCTTAATAATTTAATATGGCTAGAATTGGGCTGATGAAATCAGTTTGTAAAATGTTTGTAGATGTGAACAAAGGATATTACTTAGGGAGTAAATTAGAGAAAGCAGCATGGTTGAGTGGAGTCAAAAAACCCAAGTTTGACTCGTGGTACTCATATCATCACCATGACTTTGACCTTGACCATGATCCATCATCACCACTACCATCAATTTAGGAGGGGAAAGAGCCTTACTACTGTGACTAGGACTTGCCATGAGGTTAGAGGCAGACTTCTTCTCTACCCTGAACCTCTATCTCCTAATCCATTAAATAATAAAACTTGCATTTCTTACCTTACCAACTTACTTTTTGTTGTTTTATTTGCTTTTTTTTTTAGGGGGAAGACAGGGCAATTGGGGTTAAGTGGGTTGCCCAAGGTCACACGGCTAGTTTTTGTGTTAAGTGTCTGAGGTCAGATTTGAACTCAGGTCCTCTTGGCTCTAGGGCTATTGCTCTATTCACTTGGACACCTAGTCACCCCCACCTTACCAACTTATTGTGAAGCTAGCATTTTAATAAATTGTCAAGTGCTCCATAATTGTGACTTATTGGACTATGATTGTTTGAGTCCTATTTAAAGGTTCCTTGTGTTGTCATGTTTATGTTTTAACATTGTATTGAAATATTATATTACAAAGTAAGTAGAAGTGATATTTCTCCTCTCACTCCAGAGGTCTCTTTCCCTTCCCTTCCCTTATCCTTCACCCTTCTCAATATTCTTCCTTCCACTGTCCAACGCCTCCTCTTCCCTCATGGTTTTTCTACACCTTTTCTTTTATACCATCTCTCCTTCTGTAAATCCAAACATTCTCTCTCTGTATCCAGCCACCAATGCTGCTACTTAGAATGCCATCTGGTCATTAAGCAACCCTGTGAGCTAGGAGTGTAGTCTAAAGGAGAAAGCTTTGGACCGGGAGTCTGGAGGCCTGGGTGTTAAGTCTGGTTCTGCTTGCTGGAACCACCCATGTCACTTTGCCTAGGTTTCCTCACTTCTAAATGAGGAAAATATTAACCCTTCTCATCTTATGGGATCACTATGAAGATAAAATAAGGTAATGCTAAACATTTTAGAATCATTTTGTTGTTATACATGTGTATCTACAACAGACAGTCCATATGGACAGCTCACTGGGCCCCGAGTTGGACAGCGGGCTGGATTGTTTTCAGGAAATTACAAAGCTCTTTTGCTAACCTCAGACTCCATATGAAGCAAAGGCCTATCCTTTCAATACTAACATTTCACCCTCATGGCCATATGGCAGCAAGATGTAGAAGGCTAGTGCCAGAAAAGAGGAATATTGCAAAGAGGGCAATGGAGAGATGGATGATGGGGGGCAGGGGGACCAGACTGCAGTCACCCAGGAGGAAGTCTGAATAAGGAACAAAAATAAAAGACATCAGCAAGGTGTTATACCATTGAAGAAAAGATGGGCTGGTCATATGGGAAGAGTAAGAGATGAGAGCTGGATACTCTGAAACTTCCTTTGGAAGTCTTTTGATGTCAATACAAAGCAATGAAGCAGCTGCAGGTTCTTGAGAAGAGAGAGAGAGAGAGAGAGAGAGAGAGAGAGAGAGAGAAGAAAGGATGAAAGAAAGAAATGAAGAAAGGAAGGAAGAAGATAGTGAGTGAATAAATGGATGGATGGATAGAAGGATGCATAGATGAGTGAATGAATGAATGAAAAAATTTCTTAAGTGCTTGCTTGTTGCCAAACACCAGAGATACTTATAGATACTAATAGTGAGATAGTTCTTGCTTTTAAGGGACTCATATCCTAGTGGTTGGGGACAACACAAATAGGAAGTTTCAGCTGCATGACAGAGAAGTCCAGTGGTCCATCGGGTCCAATGGCAGGGTAGATA
>NW_027185761.1:16581248-16629376 GCF_028583685.1 Petaurus breviceps papuanus
GGGAAACACGGTAAGTTTAGCTAAGACACAATCTGTCCTCACAAGGCATGCACTCTAATACAGATATAAGACACCAGCATAATAGATACAATATACAATATTGCATGGCAAGGACATTGGGAGGTTTAAAAACAAAGTACTCTGTACATCTGGAGGGAAAGATCATTGCTGACTAAGGACCTGGGAAGGCTTCCTGGAGGAGGCAGCCTTTGAACTAAACTTTCAGTGGGGATGGGTAGGATTTCATCTGAAGAAAAGAGGGAGTAAAGGTCTTACAGGCTGGTTTTCTATATGTTGAGGGTGGTGATGTAGAAAGTTCTCCATTTGGGCTTGAGCTTTGAGTACTTGGAGGGGAGATAAGGGTACTATGAGATAAGGTTAGAAGGGTAGATTAGGGTCTGAGCAAGGTGATTTAGAAATCAGGAAGATTTGACTCCTGCTTCTGGGCATCTACTAGTTTGTGACCCTAAGGAAATCTCTTAACATCTTTGTGGAGACATCTTTGTGTTTTCCTCATCAGTAAAATGGGAGTATAAAATTTTATGACTTCTAAGGGTTTCTCCCAGTCTAAATCTTCGGTCCTGTAAACAAAACTCAGGAGACAAAAGGGCTCCAATGGAGATTTTTGAAAGAAGACTGACATTACTGACATCGGGGTTACCAGTATAAAAGTTGGCAGATTCTAACTCTATCCATATGGAGAATCTAGAAGTAGCCATTGGACCAAGAAATGTGCTCATGACTCCTACTGACCATGCGGGTGGAAAAAGGTGAAGGCACCAGTGGAGATGATGATAAGAGGAGAGTTACCTTCGGGAAAGAGCCAGGGATGTGGAAGAAATGTTGTTGAAAGGTCAGGGATTCAGGGCAGGTTGTGGGAGAAGGAGTAAGGGCGCCCAAGGGCACAAACAGAATTGGTTGGGCAATGAATTGGGTGAGCCAGGTTGGAGTTGGCCTTAGGGGAAGGAAGAGGGCAAATTAGGAAAGAAATAAGTTTTCTGGAGGAAATAATCTGAGCTTTCGACTTACACCCAAGACTGCAAGAGTGGTTAATCAGGACTGGGAAGCTAGTGTAACAGGAAATAGATTGGCATGGCTACCACCAGGTATGACAAACAAAGTTAGCAAACCCATCTATGAGGTCACTTTCTTAAAAGTCCTTTACTCCTTGACTATGGGAACTGGGCTTCTAGGTTGGGGGAGCCAAGAAGGGCTGCTGCCTCCATGAAACTCTCTAGGTTTCCTTAGCAACTTATTGGAGGAAACTGGAATTCTGGGATGGGGGTATTAAATTCCAGCCCAAGGAAATGTGGACTGGATTTGCTAGAGAGGAGGCAGTCAGGCAGTCAAAAAATATTTATGAAACACCTACTATGTATCAGGCACTGTGCTAAGCTCTGGGGCTACAAAAAAAAAGACAACCTTGAGCAAGTTACTTAACCCCGATTGCTTAAAAAAAAAAGACAAAAGATAGTTCCTGCTCTTTTAGGACTGATAGCCTATATACAAACAACTATGTACAATCAAGGTATATGACTGGATAAACTGGAGATAATCTCACCAGATCGGTAATATAGTTTGAAAAAAAACTGTCTTAGGAAATTGAATCTAATTGCAGTTTACAGGATTGGTTAGAAAAAGGGGTTGGGGGGTGTAGTGGCAAGCACCCCAGTGTCCCCAGGGTGCCTGCTCACACAGGTTCTTGGATCTGCTTTGTTAAAGGAAAGCAACTCAAAATGGGTTAACAAGCTTACTTTAATCAGTCAGACATATATCGTTTACCTTGTTCAGGGGAAAGAGGTCATCACCCCGAACTTCAAAGCATACAGGCAGAATTATCAAGACAGAAACAGATCAAGTAGACAGCTTTCCAAACTGTCCAACCATTACATCCATACCCAGTCAACACCTGGGTTTTTCAAAGGTGGGGGGAGGGGAGGGGTCTGGACAACAGCTTTTCAGAATACAGATCAAATCACAGAACACTTCTCAAAGTGAGCCCCCAAAACAAAGCTACACATCAGGGCTTATATAGCCTTCTCCTGGCTCAGAGAATGTAACAACCTTATTGACCCACTGGCCGATCAAAAAGTATCTACTGAAAAACAAGCCTCCCACCACAGGCTTCAGGTGCACTTTAGCCTAGGGGCAGGGAAGATCTTCCAAATTTGCATTTCCATTACAGGGGGAGATGAAGATAACAAGAACCTGGAAGACATGGGACAGGAGCAAAGGAAGGGAGGTAGCATTGTACTCAAGACAAACTTCCCAACAGTAGAATTCTGCCTAGGCCATGGATGCCTCAGCAACTTGTCCCTGGTGTTTCTTTTGGCACAGGAGTGAAGACTATGCAGCTGTCCAAAGCCTGAAGTCAGGGAGGCCAGTTGGGAGACTTTGTAGTAATACAGGGGCATGGTGATGAGAGCCTGGATGGTGATGAGAGCCTGGATTTTGATGATGCCAGTGGGAACAGAGAAAAAAATTGTGAAGGAAAAAAAACAATAGGATTTGGTGCCTAGTTTAATGTGGTATTCTGGGATTAAGGAGGGAACCTGGGAAGGAAAAGTAGAAGGCAAAGATGACTCCAGAGTTTCTGATTCCAAAGGAGGTGCCACTGACAGAAAAGGGGAAGTCAGGAAGGCAAAGAATCAATGGGGGAAGATTTAGAAGGAAGGTGAAGGTAAAGGTTTCATTTTAGACATCCCAAAAGTCTTGTGCAGTTTAAAGCTATGTAAGTTTAAAATTGCACGAAGATTTTGGGGACCTTTCTAGCACTTGATCTGGGCACCAAGTGGGGGTGTCCCCTAGGCAGTAAGAGGTATGAAAGTGAAACCAGAAGGCAGTAGAGGAGAGAGTTGGTGAGAGCTGATGAAATATATAGAGAGAGACCCACAGAAGAATGAGTTGGAAAGAGCTTCAGGAGTAAAGGTGATGCATCAGACATCATGGTTTAGGTAGGCAGGGAATGCAGGAGAATCCTGTTGTTGATGTTCTGTGTGCTAGGCCCCAAGGGGTAAAGGATGAGAGGTCTTCCAAGGGGAGTTGGCATTGGAAGACTTTTGATGAATTATCCTTCACAATGTGTTCTCTGTCACCTTCCTTGCCAAAGAGGGATTAGATGAACCAAAGCAAGAGCGGGGGATAAAGGGACCCACAGGTGGTCAGGCAGTCAATAAATATTTATCAGACACCTGTATGCCAAGCACTGTGCTAAGAATGGGAAATACAAAGAAAGGCAAAAGGCAGTCTTTGCTCTCAATCTAATGGAGGAGATAACTTAGGAAATATCTATGTACAGGATAAATTAGAGCAATCAAGGCGCTAGAATTGAGAGGGGTTGGTAAAGATTTCCTGTAGCCAGTGGGACTTTAACTGGTACTTCCAGGAAACCAAGGAGTCCAGGAGGCAGAGTAGAGGAGGGTGAGTATTCCAGGCACTGGGGATAGCCAGTAAAAATTCCCAGTCAGAAGATGGTGCATCTTATTCAAGGAACAGCAAGGGGGCCAGTGTCTCTGGATCGCAGTGTGTGTTTGAGATGGACATGTAAGGTATAAGAAGACTAGAAAGATGTGAGGCTGGGCAGGTTACAAAGAATTTTGAATTCAAGTCAGAGGATTTTATATTTGATCCTAGAGGACATAGGAAACCAATGTAGTTTATTAAGTAAGGGAAAGGAAGGTGGCATGGCTAGGTCCGCACTTTAGGCAGGGTGGTCAAAATAATTATAAGAGCTGGAGAGAACGTTAAGGTTTGCAGAGTATTTGATTGTCATAGCAACCCTTCCAAGTGATATTACAAATATTATTTCCCCCATTTTAGAGATGGGAAAACTGAGAGATTAAATGACTTGCCTATGGCCACATAGTCAGTAAATGTGGTAGCTAGGTAGCCCAGTGGATAGAGCTCTGAACCTGGAGTCAGGAAGACCTGAGTTCAAATCTGGACTCAAATAATTACAAGTTGTGTGACTTTGGTCAAATCACTTCAGCTCTCTGGGCCTCAGTTTCATCACCTGTAAAATGGGGATATCAACAGCACTTGCCTTGCGAGGGCATTGTGAAGATAAAATGAGTTGTATAAAGTGCATATAAGCCTTAGAACGATACATCAAGGCTGCTGTTGGGGCTGCTGCTGTTGTTATGCAGTATTAGAAGTGGGATTTGAAGTCAAGCTCTTTCCATTAAACTTCACTGTCTCTCAGGTGTCTTCCCAAATTAGCATCAATAAATAATTAGTCAGAGGGTGATTTTGTTAGCAGCATACTTAATTTCCTCTAATTACAAATCTTTAGACCTAGATGCTTCCTTTGACTAGTTCAGGGAGTTCCACAAGAATGTGACATGCCATGATGATTCAGCCCAAGGCTTCCTTCACTGAGTGAAACCAAGTGACATTTTATGGGAAAGCCTGGTTGCCTTGTGTGATACAGCATCATGGATGGAGAGCTGGAAAGATCTTAGAGATGATCATTTACCATTTTGCACATGGGGAAACTGAGGCCCAGAGACTTACCCAAGACCACATCGACATTTGTGCCAATATTGGAGCCAATATTTGAACCCAGGTCCTTTGAATTCAAGTCTGATGTTCTTTCCTCTAACCCCACAATGTCTTCTTCCAAAGTGCCCAACACAGGACCCTGGACAAAGTGGACCCTTCAGGTTTTTTCATGGTTAAATCGTTCTTAGACATCTTGATTCAATAGTTACTGTCTAGATGGATATATTATTTCCCCCCTTTTATTTAAAATTTTGGTGCAACAAATGCATTCCAGATGGCTTTAACTCTGCTGCAAAATCTGACAGAGAAGCAGAGCAGTGATTAGTAATATTATCACTTGGGGCCTGTTAGGGAGAGGGGGAAGGAGACAGATGACTGTGCAGAGGACGGTGCATGCAGAAATGGGAGAAGGGGCAGTGGTGAGGGAAGGGAAGGTGGCTCCTCTGTCAGTGAAGTTGGGGGGTGTTCCTTGGGGACAGCTGCACCTTGAGCTGGCATGGGCTGGCAGAAGATAGCAAAGTGCGGTGCGGGCAGTTCAGTCACATGGGGAGGAGTCCCCCCCTCACTCCCATTTTAGTACCACTGGGCAAAGCTCTGTTTGCCTCATGTTACATGCTGACAACTATGGCTAGGGGGGTGCTATAGTGTACAGAGCACTTAACTTGGAATGAAGAAGACCTGAGTTCAAATTCAGACCCAAACACTAGCTCTGTGACCCTGGGCAAGCCACTTAAACCTCTGTTTGCCTGTTTCTTCATCTGTAAAATGGGGAAAATAGCAGCACCTAATTCCCAGGGTTGTTGTGAGAATCAAATGAGATAATAATTATAAGGCACTCAGCACATAACAAGTTATATAAATACTAGCAGTTCTTACTGTTACTGTCAGAGATGCTGCAGGCAGGACAGCAGGAAGCTTTGTCAACTTTGACATTGGCTGGAGGTGTGGACTTCGGAAACCCACGTGGAATACAGGAACAAACAAGTTTCCTATTGCTACCAGGGGAAAGTGACTCACTCTTGAAACTCTGTATCTAAGTAATCATTCCTATGATGACATTTAGTCATCTTAAACTGTCTGAAACCCTGTTTTCTTTTCTGGAGCCTATGACAGTCGGAAAGTATTCTCTTCATTGAGCCATCCTACCGGTCTTATTGGATGCTGTATTCAAAATGTTAGTCATGTCCCAGGAGACTAGCTCCCAATGTCAGTTTGAACACTGGCCTTTAAAGGACCCGTTTTCTTTAAAGAAATGCTTTACAGCTGCCCAGTACCATCACAAGGATTTGGAATATTCTGAAGGCAAGATTACTCGTTTGAAATTAATGTTCTCAAACTCATTTCAAAATACTTAGGTGCTTTATGATGCAAATAAAAAAAAAGCTCCTAAGATTTTATCCCCATATTCATGCAATGACTTCACTTCCTTTGCCACATGTGTTTCTAACCTATTTCATATAAAGCAAATTAACCATATCACTTAGGAGTAGCTAGCAAAGATTTCTAATAGTAATAAGAGATCACAACCTTAGTAGAAGGGGGGTGGGGAAGTTGGGAGGGGATAATTGAGCTTCAGTAGGAAATAAAAAGGTTTGCTTTTTGATCCATGCCAGCTATAAGCTAGTATTAAAGAAGATAATATTTGTAAAGTGCTATGGGAACCTTAAAGCATTGTATAAACACTATTATTATTATTAATGTTATTGCCCTTATGTCCTAGTCTCCTTTGCAGGTTTTTTTCCATGTAAATATAAGTTTTCCATTGCTAAAGGAGATATTTCCATACTTGCCTAAAGTTATTGATTGACCGAGCTCTGAAGACTCTTCTCAGTCATCCCACCTGAATAAGTAACAATCCTGAGTTTTATCAGAAAGGGGGAAATCACATCTAGGGGAGTGATTTCATAATTCAGCGTGGTTTTGCCGTTCTTCATGGCTTTGCTTATAGTTCTATTCAGAATGGCCTTTTGAGACCAGAATTTTAGTTGTTTTTGAAGGACATCTCACTTTGTAGAAAAATGTCTTTTGCTTTTCTGTAGCTGATTCAGGAAGCCTTCTGATCCCTTGTATACCATTAATCTCTCTCCTAAAATGTCACCATTTTATTCTATCTCCCCAGTCTACCATTGCCTCCTAGAGAGATCCTTCTTTGTCCTACCCTGAGTTCAAGAGTTAATTCCTCCTCAAGCTCAGGGCTGACTCATAAACTCTGGGAGACATCCCATTGGGTCTGCAGAATTTAGACTTTAATTCAACAAGTATTCCTTGAGTGCCTGTTATGTGCAGGTGCACTGTGTTATAGATCCTCAGAATTCAAAGACAAAAACCAGACATCATCCTTCAAGCAGGACTTCAGGAACACTGTGGAACAGAAACAAACAGGAAGTCATAATGGTGTTTTTAAAAATAGAATTTAGGGATACAAAGGACCTTAGAAGGGGAAGGGAAGGAAACAAACATTTTTTAGGCACCTGCTGTGTATCAGGCACTGTGCTTTGCAAATATTATCTCATGTGATCTTCACAACAACCCAGGGAGGTAGGTGCTATTATTATTCCCATTTTACAGATGATAACACATAAGCAGATAGAGGTTAAGTGACTTGCCCAAGGTCTCACAGCTAGTAAGTGTCTGAGGCTGAATTTGAATTCAGGTTTTCCTGACTCTGGTCTCAGGGCTCTATCCACTGCTTCAGTTGGAAGAAAACTGAGACCCAAAGAACTTAATTGACTTGCCCAAAGTCACATAGATAGTAAGTGGCAGAGCTGGGATTTGAACCCAGGTCCTGTGAATCATTGTTCTTTCGCTGCAATTTAGTTTTCCACTATTACCATTTTTATGAACAATTTTTGAATTAGTGTGGAACTGAGAGTAGGTGTCTACAATCAAGTCAGCCAATCAATCAAACCAGCAAAACTATAAATGTTAACACAGGATCCTCAGTTTGGATTTAGCATAGAACAGCATGAAGATAGCATATGTCTGTGTCTGTGACCATACTTCTATAATAAAGGACTTGAATTTATAGTATTTATAACTTTGTAAGGTTTGAAAAGCCCTTTATATATGCTATTTCATTTGATTCTCATGATAGTTCTGAGAGGTAGGCACTATTATTATCCCCATTTTACAAATGATGAAATTAAGTGACTTGCTCAAGGTTGTATAACTACTAATTGTCTGAGACAGGATTCAAAATCAGGTCTTCCTGACTGCACGTCCAGCCCTCTTGTCACTGTGCCACCAGAATTCTGCTAATGAATAAGCTGGTACACATAGGATCATGGATTTAGATCTTAGATGCCATCTAGAACATTTCTCTCTAATTAAAAATGAGGAAACAGAGGCCCAGGGAGGTAAAAATACTTACCCAAAGTCACGCAGATAGTAAGTGACAGAGCCAGGAATAAAACCCCACGTCTCTAACTCCAAGGCAGCATCCTTGCCCCTCTGCCAGCTTGCTGTTGCCCACAAGATTAACCAGTTTAATACTTTAAGAAGTTATGACTTTGGGGCAGCTAGGTGGCACAGTGAGCAAAAGCGCTGGCCCTGGAGTCAGGAGGGCCCGAGTTCGGTTCTGGCCTCAGGCACTTACCACCCACACTAAAAAACTAGCCATGTAGCCTTGGGCAAGTTACTTAACCCCAATAGCCCTCCAAAAGGCAAAAAAAAAAAGTTATGACTTTGTCAATGGCACTGGATCCACTGTGGACACAGAGCACAAACCTCCCATAATAGATTGTTTTTGAAACCTGCCGTGGCTAAAAAATTCATCTCACAACATGGTGGTTACATCTTGTTGTTATATCCCTTGTTGCTGTTCACTCATGTAGTTGTGTCTTAGTCTTCATGACCCTATGGACCAAAACATGCTTCTGCTGTCCATGGGATTTTCTTGGCAAAGATACTGGAGTGATTTGCCATTTTCTTTTCCAGTGGATTAAAGCAAAGAGAAATTAATAAGCCTTGCCCAAGGTCACACAGCTAGTAAGTTCCTGAGTCTGGATTTGAACTCAGGTCTTCCTGACTCCAGGCCCAGAGCTCTAGACCCAGAGCCACTTAGATGTCTTACTACTGTATTATCTACATGTTACCCCTGTGTTGTTGAAACTCTCCCCAATTGGCATTCCTACCTATTGCCTCTACCATGCTCCCAGCCAATCCATTTTACCATAACGACAGATAAATCTTCTTAAAGTATCATTTTCATTACTTAATTCTCTTGCTCAAAAATGGTCAATTGTCCCTTCCTGCCCACAAGATCAATAGCAAAAGCTTTGGGCTGGTATTTTAATACCGGTCCAATCAGGATCCAATCTCCTTTTTCAGCCATGTCACCCACTCTTTCCCATTATTATTTTACACTTTGTAAATTAATCTCTTTAGTGTCTACCACGCATGTCTGGCTCATTCCTGCCTCCACACTTTTGTTCATACCATTCTTCTTACTTAGAATGCCATCTTCTATTTAGAGGTTCTTAATCTGGGACCTGTAGATTTGCTTTTTTTAAAAAAAGTTGATAACTATATTTTCATATAATTTACTTCTTTTGTAATCCTATATGTTTTGTGCATCTAAAAATTATTCTGAGGAGTTCATGGGCATTACTAAAGTGCCCAAAGAGACCAGGAAGAAAAAAGAAGGTTAAGAATCATTACTTTAATCTATCTGTCCTTAAAGGATCATCTTAAGTAGGAGAATCTCCATGGAACCATCCCAGATGCCTCCATTGTCACTGAGACTGAGTGGACAGTGGGCCATAGAGCCAGCAATGGATGCAAGGTTGAGGCAAGGGTATCAAAGATCAAGGAGGAAGAGGAAGTTCAAAGAAGATCTGAACCAATAGATTGACCAGAATCAAGACACACACTGATAAAACCAGTCAGGCCAAACACGAGGGTAGAAAGAAGTCCATCTGACCGACTTGAGATAGGAGAATACCGTTACCAGAGGATACTCAGCAAGATAAGTGGTTTTCAAAAAGAAAACCAGGCAATACCAGAAAATATACAGGTGAAGAAGGAGAAGGATTTTCTTTCCGTTAATGCCTCTTGTTTTTATAGCACATTCATTACTGTTGACATCAGCTGGGTCACCCATGTCCATGTTGTGAGATGGCTTTTTCAGCCACAGCAGGTTTCAAAGACCATCTGTAAAGATGTGGAGGTTTTGTTAACTGTGTCCACTGTGGGTTCTGTGGCCACACTGACAATGTCATGGCTTCTTGATGTGTTTAACTAAGATGATTAAACTTGTTGGCAGACTTAGTCTGGTGCCAGCCTGCCCCTTTCTGTACTAGTATTCTCTGTTCTGGTCAAACTGGGAATCTCCACCAAGCATCCTTTCTGCTTCCCTGTACCCATACCTTTCCTCAGCCTATTCCTTTTCCAGGGAATGCCTTCCCTTCTTACCTTTTAAATTCCTTTCCATTAATCTTTAAAACCCAAGGATCTAAACTTGCATGGTGATGTTAGGAGTGGAAAGAAAGGGCCAGCTGTGTAATATAATCCAATGCTTCAGATCCAGGGACAAAGAATAGGAAATGGTATTTGAATAGCTGCTTTTACAAATTTACAAAGCACTTAGTATATACATTGTTGTTCAACCATTTTCCACTTGTCTCTGACTCTTCATGACCACATTTGGGGTTTTCTTGGCAGAGATATGGGAGTGGTTTGCCATTCCTTTTCCAGCTTATTTTACAAGTGAAGAAATGGAGGTAAGCAAGGTTAAGTGACTTGTCCAGGGTCACACAGCTAGTAATTGTCTGTGGCTGGATTTTAACTCACAAAGAGGATTCCTGATTCCAAGCCCAGCAGTTTGTCCACTGTGCCACCTAAAATCCTTTAGTATACATTATCTTATTTGAAAGCTATATATGAATGAATGTATCTCATTTCATTCCAAGGGAAATTGCAAAGCCCCTTTGAGAATATCTGACAAGCTGAGATGGGCAGCTATTTGATCAATCCACTATTTCCATGCTGACTCCCAGCATAGCCTTTTTCTATTCCCCCCCTGGTAGGAATAAAGAGATTATCTCTGAACCTAATAACAGAGTGATAGCCCAAGTTGAGGGAGTATTTCCTTCAACATTTACTGGAGAAATACTTGAGCTTCCAAAGGCTTTTAACCCGGGGTATAAGGTTATTTGCACTATTTGATTAAAGTTCTGATGTGACACTAGGAAACATTATTATGAAGACAAGGTGTTGTTAAAAGTTCATAAAGAAATGTCTGCTTCTGAAAAGTGAGAGAAACAGATAAAACTGCAGTTGGTTTAAGGGAGAGAGCACTGGACTTTTTAGGATCTTTGGAGCTGATACCAGCCCTGCCATCAGCTAGCTGTCTAATCTGGGGTGACCATGTCCTCTGTCTGGACCTCAGTTTCCTTACCTGTAAAATAGGGGATAAAACAGGCCATATACTGAGAGCCATTGTCAGAAATAAGAAACTGTTTTTTTTAGGGAGAGGAGGAGGAGATGGTGAGTTTTGCATCATTTGTTTGTAAAATTTGAAGTCCTGGTCTAACCATATGGAAATGTCAAGTGGTCAACTGTAGATATGGAGCAGGAACTCAGATGACTATGGTCAGGAATGAAGAGGCAGGGATAGCCATTAGTCATCTTCGTAGTGGTGATCTAGCAAGTAGATGAGATCTAGCACTAGTAGTACTTGAGATCTAGCAAGTAGATGAGATTTCAAGGAGAGAGAAGAGAGAGCCAATGCTTAAAGCTGAGCAGGTGGAAACGGACAGGTAAGAGATGAGAAAAGAACCCAGCAAAGGAGACCAAGAAAGACTGGCTGGAGAAGCAGGAGGAGGACCAGGAAAGGGGTGTGTCACTGAAGCCAAGACAGAGGGTTTCAGGGGACATTCAAAGACAATGAGCATGAAGAAAGGATTGGGTTCTGTGCAGACTCCTATAGAAAGTGGACTACCCTGCTGGGGAGAGGAAACCCTTTTCAGCTTTCTTATAGAAAGTGGACTGCCATACTGTGGAGACAAAACGCTTTTCAGATTTCTGCTTGCTAATGTTTCACTTTGCAAGTGTCTTGATAAATTATGCACAGGATTGTTTAAAAACTCGCTTTGCCACTTTGTTTCATGCTGGTTGGTGCTGGGTCTGACTTTGAAGGTTTCTGGGAAAATGTATCTTTGCTATGGCTTGCAATTTTCCAGTTGGATAACTTTCTGGGTTGTCTGGCTTTGGAATTTAATATCCTAACATTGGAGAGAATTTGAAAGACTCATTGCTTGTTACTGTACACTCTCAGGGCTTTAATTTCTCTTCTGTAAAAGGAGGGAGTTGGTCTAGCATTAGGGGTGGGGAACCTGTGGCCTTGAGGCCACATGTGGCCTTTTAGGTCCTTGGGGGTGGCCTTTTGACTGAGTCCAAGTTTTATAGAACAAATTCTTTTATGAAGGGGATTTGTTCTGTGAAGTTTGGATTCAGTCAAAGGACCACCCTTGAAGACTGAGAGGTCCACATGTGACCTTGAGGCCACAGGTTGCCCACCCCTGCTAGATGATCTCAAAAGCTTTCCTACTATACCCACAGACTGCCCTTGGAATTCTTCTAGGGGTGAGGGCACAATGTAAAATGAAGCCCTTCGGTATTTTAATAACTAAATCCATTGCAGAGGGCCCATATGAACCTGTCTCATACTCAGTTCTACTCAGTATATAGAGCTAGGCTCCTGTGTATTTTATTGTTATTGTTGTTTAGTCATTTTTCAATCATGTCTGACTCTTTGTGACCCCATTTGGGGTTTTTTTGCAAATGTATTGGAGTGGTTTGCCATTTCCTTCTTCAGCTCATTTTATAACTGAGGAAACTGAGGCAAACAGGGTTAAGTGACTCGCCCAGGGTCATACAGCTAGTAAGTGTCTGAGGCCAGGTTTGAACTCACAAAGAGGAGTCTTCCCGACTCCAAGCCCAGCACTCTATCCATTGTGTCCTGAGTTATATCTATATTCACATACACACTTCTCTGAAGAATTTTTGGAATTGATTGGGAGGCATGGGAGGCACTGGCACAAGATCACCTAGCAAAGCGTGCCTATATCAAAGAAGGCACTGTGTTCTAGGTCAAAAGAAACACGAGATGTGCAGATTTAAAGGCATCTCCCTCCCAAATGGTCATATGGACTTTTGTGCCCAACCCAGCATTCCCAGCTCCTATTGGTCTGATCAGCCGCAGTCAGATGCACTCTGCCTTGACCCTGACATAGTCAGGTCATTCGGGTCCTCTTCAGGCATCAGGAACAACAGCCAATCAACCAGCACACACACATGATACATAGAAATATATACACATAGACACAAATATACACATAGACACAAATATACACATGTACACATATACACAAATATACACATGTACACAAATATACACATAGACACAAATATACACATAGACACAAATATACACATAGGGAAAGGGTTTGTGACTTAATTAGTACAGAGAATTCCCAGATGAGGAATCTCTTCCTACCAATGCAGATTGGCACCTCCCCTCCAACTTCCAGACTTGGAAAATGGCCTAGAGCATTGAGAGCTTAAATGATTTACCCAGAGCCGGCCAGTCATTCTATACCAAAGGCAGGACTTGAACTCAGGTCTTTTGGGCTCTAAAGTTGGTTCTTTCTTCACTATACTACAGTTGTCAAACTTGTTGCCTATGTGGTCCACAACAATCTCAAATGCAGCAGAACCAGATTAAAATGTAATTGGGAAATATTTATCTCTTTTAGATAAAAATACAATATTTTAGATAGATATGCAACAATATACATATATCTAATTGTGTATAATATTGTATTATATTACAATCTATAAACATATTCTATAGAATAATATATAAAAGCCAGACTCAGCACCAACCAGCATGAATATAATTTATATATATGATATGATACATATGTATGTACATATCTTATCATATGTTTATAAGCTAAGTCAATATGTAGCTCACAGAGATCTGCTCATGTTGGTGGCCCCCATTTCTATTTGAGTTTGATGCTGTGTGTTAAGCCCTATTACCTCTGGAAACATTCTTATCTGTTTCTGTATCTATATTATCTCTACTCTCTAACATCTCTCTCTTTTTGTCTGTCTGTCTCTTTCTCTGTGTTTCTCCCTCTCATAAAATTAGGGTAAGTTTTACAACTGAAAGGGTTATTTAGTTCAACTCCCTCAATTTTCAAATAAGGAAACTGGGACCAGACAAGTTAGTTGACATCCTCAGAGTCTCAGGGGTCATGGAGTCTGCATTCAAACCCAGGTCCTCTGACACCATTTCTGCTTCTCTTTTTTTCTACTATGCCACATTAACTAGATGTGTTAGAGATTAATATGAGATTTGACAAACTTAGTCTCTTAACTTCAAGTGTTTTTTGTTGAAGTTTTTTTGTGCTTGGTCTAAGCTAAATGGGCATCAAGGTGGTACACTGGATAGAGTATTGAGCTTGGCATTAGGAAGACGTCTTCCTGAGTTCAAATCTGGACTCAGACATCTACTATCTGTGTGACCCTGGACAAGCCACTTACCCCAGTTTGCCTCGATTTCCTTATCTGTGGGATGAGCTGAAGAAGGAAATGTCAAATCTCTCTAGTATCTGTGTCAGGACAAAAATCCCAAAATGGGATCCCGAAGAGTCAGACGACTGAACAACAAAAGGCCAAGCTAAATATAACAGAAAAGTGTAATTTTCAATTCCCACAGATAAATGAGGAGTTAAACATTTTGGTTTGTGTAGTTACACCAACATCCCTAGGGTGTGGCATGAATAGAGAACTATATTCAGAGTTGGATTTCAGATTCAGGGCCCAATTTGGTAAAAGGTTTGTTTTGTTGTTGTTGAATCATTTCAATTGTAGAAATAGCAATTTAGATGTAGCAATAATCAGCCCATTTTGCATCAACGTAAATACATTTTTATTAAATAAATAACTATATTTTCCAAAACAAAAAAAAAATTAGTGAGAAGAGAGACATTGTTTTGCATATTTTTTCAAATCTTTTTAATGTCTAGCTTAATAGAAAACAGCTGGTTTCTCATATCTGCTTTTGCATTCAGATTGTTGAAATAATTTTGTTTTGGTTGAAATATATAAAGAAAATATGGCCTTGCATAGATATATAGTTAGGAAAGGGAGAAGTATTTTAATAGGCAAATAACATCTTAGTATTATTATGAAAATAGTTTTGACCTTGCAGTCCCCCTTAAAAGGCTTTAGGGAACCAAGACCCCCATCCCCCGCCCAAGTCCTTGGACCACACTTAGAGAACTGCTTTTCTAGAAGAATCATGCCCTAACCACAGCAGTACCTCCCATGGTGAAACAGATCAACCTTGGGCTTACAACACAGTCAGTGCTGCCTCCTAATTGTCTATACTTTGCTCAAGTTAGGGATTCTGGGTAGTTGATGAGCTAAACTGAACACTGTAAGGAGTGTTTTCTAAAATCTAATAGAATAGGATGCCATATTTTTCTAGTGCTATGTATTGGTATTTGTCTGCTTTGAAGGGAAAAGATAAAAAAAATATTAGTGATGAAAGAGACCCTAAAGATTATGCAGTTTTAGATATGAGGAAACTCAAGCCCAGAAAGGGCAAGGTCATATAGTGGATAAATAGCAGAACCAGGACTAGATCCCAGGTCTCTTAATTTCTCTATAGTGAAGTATTCTTTGGTGAACTGGAGAGAACTTTTGATATCAGGACACCCGGGCTCAGAAATTTCTTAGTGACTCTGCACAAGACATTTCCTTTTTCTTTATCTCAGTTTCCTCATTAGTGAATTAGGGACGAGAATATTAATGCTACATCTCCCACACGGTTGTTATGGGGAAAATGTTTTGTAAGCATTCAGCTAAATTCATTCCAACAACCTTTATTTCTAAAAATAAATGTAATAAATACGTTAAAATAAGTCGATTAAAATAATGATGTATTAAAGCAGTGTGTTAATCCAAATGACTATTGCTCTCTTATTATTATTATCATCTGCTTCATCAGATTGTCATGATGAAATTGTTGTTAATATTGTTATTATTGTCATTGCTGTTTAGGGTTGTTGGCAGGCTTTTTGTCCTTATTAACTTATGAAAGGTTATTTGTGATTTGTTTTAGTGAAGGAAAATTATATATAAAAATTATGGATCATATTGAAAAATCTTCTTTAATTAGTGGCACCTGATATTTAAAAAGACATTGCTGGAAAGTGACCATTGTTACTCATTTCCAAATGCTTAAAATACAGGATTTGTTCAGCCCTTTGGTAAATGCCTTTTCTAAAAGGGAAAAAAAGCCAAAGATTTGTACATGCTTACAAGGCTAAATCTGCCTTTCCTTCTTCAGAGATTCATGTGGTTTGCAAAGAGGGACCAGAATCTACCTGCCAATGACTACCGAGAAAGCGGAGATCACAGGGGCTGCCAGCGGTTTTTCCTATGGGCCTGGTTCCCCTCTGATTGCTTCTTTTCTATTAAGTGACCCTTTATAATTGCCACTTTTCTATCAGAAAACATCCCATCTGTTTCTTCTGCTATGGCACTAAGAATTCCTATCCAGTAAGGTCAAATGGGAATCAAAGTCATTGCTTCTGACAAAAGGGTTTCTGATTGCAGACCCTAGCATATACATTAACCCATTTGGTTTCCAGAATAGGAGCAAGACTGATATAGAAAAGGCCTAAATGGATACAGAATGGATTAGGAAATACCTGTTTACCAACTTTACCACTTACTGCCTTGTGACCCTAAGAGGTCACATTTTTCTGGGCCTCAGTTTCTCTTTATGTAAAATGAGGGAGACAACTAGAGTATTTTAGAGGTCCCTTCCAGCTTTAAATCTGTGATCCTGACACCATGGGGGTAAAACAATTCACCTTGAAGTTCCTTTCAAATAAGAAGCTCCCATATGTACTGAAGACAGTCTTTGGTTAGTGAATGTTTGACTAGTGCAGAGTGTGTGAATTTGTTCATTCAATAAACATTTATTAAGCACTTACTATGCTTGCAATGTTTTGTGCCAGGCACTGGGAGAAATTAAAAAATATATAAGTCACAATTCCATTCCTCAAGGAATTTGTCTTCTAATAGGGGAGACCAGGCTTGCATAACTGTAATACAAATCTAAATAAGACGGGAATATAGGGAAAGTGATAGTAGATTAGATGAGGGAAAAGTCACTATCAAGGAGATCAGGGAAAGTTTTAAGAAAGAGGCAGCATTTGAGCTGAACCTTAAGGGACAAATAGAGAGAGGGGATGGGAAAGGGAAGGGGGTCAAAAGAATGCATGCTAGCCAAGGAATAGTGTGAGTAAAGAGATGGAAAAGCACGGGATATGTTTGGGGGACAGCTAGTAAGCCAGTTTGGTTAGGGCATGAAGCGTAAGAAGGGGAAAGCTTTGAAAAAAGGCTGGAACGGTAGTTTGGAGTCAGATTATGGAGGACCTCGGGTATCAGGCTAAGGAATCTGGACTTGATTCATTATGCAGTTGTGATACACTGAAGGTTTGGGGCATCAGAGAGATGTAATCAGATTTACGCATGAAGTCAATTGATCCAGGAGTGCTGTGTCAGATGGGTTGGGGAGAGGCTGAAGAAGATGGGAACACTTCTTTTGAAATTGTAATTAGGAAAATGCCAATGAGATTTGGAGACCAGGTGAAATACATTATGAACAAATGTATCACCGTCATGTGGAAGTGATATCAGCTGGGGCACATAGTTGGAAGGGCTGTTATTAAGGCTGGCCACAGTCAAATTTTCTTTAGTTGCATACTTTTTGGTGGTCTGAAGGATGAAGGTGAGACAAATGCAGACCTTTCAGGATCAGGGAGAGCTGCATTGTCAAAGCCACCTGAGGAGTTTCTCTGATATGGATGTCACTGGAACTTTCCCAGTGTGGCTAGATGGCTCAGTGGATAGAGTGTTGAACCTGGAATCAGGAAGACAGATTTCAAATCCAGATATAACCTTGGTTATTTAATCTCTGCTTGTCTTAGTTTCCTCAATTGTAAAACGGAGATAAGAATAACACCCATGTCACAGGGTTGTTGTGAGGATTAAATAAGATAGGGAATGTTTGTATTTCTCTTCTGCTAACATTGTTGTGTGTTGTGGTCTCACTTTTATAGTAGGGACAGTGTCTGTGTTAGTTTGGGTTGGTAAGGGCAGTCTGTGATGACAAGGCCATTCAAATACAATCTGGGCTAATTTTCTGATCAAGAGATTGCTGTGAGACCGCTCCCATCACCCTAGGTATGTGTCTGTAGTGGGTGTTAAGCTACGTGTGGGACTCACAAAGCAAGGTACACCAGTAATCTTCATGATGTAGTAAGAAGAATACTAGACTTTGGAACCAGAAGATGTAGGTATAAGTCAAATTCCAGCTCTTCTCTACTTATTATTTTTGTGATGGTGGACGAGAAATTTCCCCTCTTATCACCTCACATTTATCAGATTGGCTAATATGCCCACAAAGGAAAATGATAAATGTTGGAGAAGATATGGGAAATTAGAACATTAATGCATTGTTGGTGGAGTCGTGAACTGATCCAACCATTCTGGAGAGCAATCTTGGAACTATGTCCAAAGGGCATCCAAACTGCTTACCTTTTGATCTAGCAATACCCCTATTAGATCTGTATCCCAAAGAGATCATAAAAAAGGGAAAGGGACCCACACGTACAAAAATATTTATAGCAGTTCTTTTTATGGTGGCAAAAAATTGGAAATTGAGGGGATGCCCATCAATTGGGGAATGACTGAAAGTTGTAGTTTATGAACATAATGGAATGCTATTGTTCTATAAGAAATGATGAGTCGGTGGATTTCAGAAAATCCTGGAAAGACTTACATGAACTGATGCTGAGTGAAGTAAGCAGAACCAGGAGAAGGTTGTACATGGCAATAGCAACATGGTGGGATGACCAACTTTGATAGACTTAGCTCTCCTCAGCAGTATAATGATCCAAGACAATTTCCTCAGCAGTATAATGATCCAAGACAATTCCAAAAGACTCATGATGGAAAACAGTATGTCCATCCAGAGAAAGAACTATGGAGTCTGAATGCAGATCGAAGGATACTGTTTTCTCTCTCTCTTTTTTGTTTTTTCTTTCTTATGTTTTTCCCCTTTTGTTCTGATTCTTCATTTGCAATGTGATTAATGTGGAAACATATTTATTATGGTTTATATGTATAGTTTATATCAGATTGCTTGCCATCTTGGGAAGGGAGGGAGGGAGAAAAAATTCGGAACTCAAAATCTTATGAGTGAATATTGAAAACTATCTTTACATTTAATTAGAAAAAATAAAATGCTATTAAATGGGGAAAAAATTAAAAATAAAGAAATTTCCCCTCTCTGGTCCTCAGTTCCCTCTTCCATAAAATGGGAGTGTTTAGACAACCTTTAGTCCAACTAACTCTGGGATTCTGTGGTTCTATGATTTTGCGGTAAGATTTTGTAGGTTATGTTAACAAGAAGTGTCAGCACAGGGTTATATAATGGAGGAAGGAGAAGTGAAGCAATCTCATAATCCCTTGGCTCCCATAAGTTCTGTTCTGATTTCAGCAGGAGTGGCTAGTATGGACATCTGATCTTGTCTACAGCATTTGGTATTATTTAGATTTCTATTACAATGGAACTGACCTACCACGTGGCTTACAAAGAGAGGAGAGCCTGACTGACCCCTGCAAAGGCTCAAATTCCTCCAAAGTGCTTCCTTTCCAGTTTATGTAGGATTCCTTCTGTTCCAAGTGAAGGATCTGTGAACAGAATGATAAACCATGTGTTTGGAGGATGGGTTCATACTAGATCAGGACAAACAAACTCTAGTAGGACTCCCAAGGTTAGAGACCAACTGTGGTCTTATTTTGCCCAGATGTTCCTATTGAGCTCTCTGAGGCCACTGGTCCAATTTTTTGCCACCATAAAAAGAGCTGCTATGAATATTTTTGTACGTGTGGCTCCCTTTCCCTTTTTTATGATCTCTTTGGGATACAGATAGATACAGGGATACATTCAGTTTGGCCAGTACATGAGGAGAGTAATCTGAGAATAAAGCTACAAGGATTGGGTGGTGCCATGCTTTAGTGAGCCTTGAATGTCAGTCAGAGAAATAGAACTTGACTTGAGAGGGATAGGGAGCCCAAGAAGACTTCTGAGCAAAGAAGTGACATGACCAGATTTCTGAATGAGAACGATCATTCTGGCAGCAATGTGAGGGATGGATTGGAGGCAGAAAAGAGCGGTGGTATGAAGAGGGCTTGTCAGGGAGCTATTGTGAATGGAATTGATGGTGACGATCTGAATGAGGATGGTGGCACAAGGGCACTGAAGATAGGATAGATTCAAGTGATGGTTTGGAGATGGAGTTGAAAGGACCAAGTGACTGATTGGCTATTGAAAATAAGGGAGAGGGAAGAGTAAAAATGAGCGTGAAGATTCTAAATATAGAAGAGTGGGTGAATTATGGGGATGCAGACTGAAATAGTGATCAGAAGGAGGAGCAGTTTTAAGGGGAAAGATGGCGCTGGTAGGACCTTTAGGAGATGTCCTGTAAGCAGTTGGAGATGTTGGAGTTTTATAATAATGAGACAGAGAAAATGTAAATAACTGGGCAAGGAAGAGGGAAAGAGATTCCAGTTTGGACTTAGACATCCCCATATCCCATATATTGGCACAATGCCCCCAAATGTGCCTATGTGGTTCCTGCTCTCGCAGAAGCACCAGAAGCTTGAATGGCAGTGCCAACCACCATGGAAAATAGCTGCCAAATCTGTAGAGATGATAGGGTCAGCAATTTTTTTTAGTTGGTGCTTGAAATTCATAAACTACCATGAATAGAAGTGGCAAAATCCAGCACTGGGAAAGAATAGTTGACAATAATATTATATAATAATGTAAAATGTGAGATTTACAAAGTAATTTTTCTCACTACAACCCCATGATGGAAACCATGCATTTTCATCATTTTAGAGATGAGATGTTTAGGGCCTTGGGGGACAAAATGAGTTATGAACATAGGGCTTTAGAGGTGGAAAGGACCTTGGAAATGATCTACGCTAACCCTCTAATTTTACAGATGAGGGAACTGAGGCCAGAGGGATGAAATGACCTGCTTAAAGCCACATAGGAAGTGGCAGATCTGGGACCCAGACCTTCTAATTCCAAATCAATCCACCAATAAATGTTTATTAAGCACTTATTGTGTGCAAGGCAGTCTTTCTACTCCACTACAATTGTCCAGATAGCAGGACATGAACCTAAGTCTTCTGATCAACCAATCATATCCCTGATTTGTTTGTACCATAGTAATCTACCTGCACATTCAATGCTAGGGGTGCCTGATTAAAGGGGGAAGGAACTCCAATAGAAGACATGCCTTCAAATAGACCCAAACACTTTATCCTGAAAGAACCTCAGGGATAGTAGGTTCATGGTGGTCACCAGTTTGAGATTTGAAGCAGTTATTTGTGCCCTGATATCTGACTCACTGGGGAAGTTAGGTGGCATGGTAGAGAGAGTGCCAGGAGTAAGGAAGAGCTGAGTTCAAATATGGCCTTAAACACTTAGTAGCTGTATGACCTTGGGCGAGTCACTTAACCCTGTGTGCCTTCTCTTCTGTCAAATGAGCTGGAGAAGGAAATGGCAAACCACTCTAGAATCTCTGCCAAGAAAACCCCAAATGGGGTCAATGAAGACTCAGATACAACTGGAAACGACTAAACAATAATGTCTGACTCATTTCTCCCACATTCCATTTTTGTTGGGTGTACACCTTCTTGCAGTCACCTTAGAAAAATTACTTGCCCAAGGCCTTTTATTTTGTCTCTCTCTGTGTTTGAAGTGTTGGTGAGATTGAAGGCAGCCTCCAACATTTGAGTTCAAATTGAATGGTAGGTGAAGCAGTCTTTCACTTTGAGACATATGCAATTTCTAAAAGGTGTATTATACAATGGGATGAATTTACAAGACCCTGGCCATCTTTATAAACATATAACAGAAGTATTTTTTAATATTATAATCTTGAAATCCTCTTCTTAAAAGACATTTTTCTGCTTTTTATGAAACTATTTGCCATGTTTTAAGGACAAATAGTCCAGTTCTCTTTTTGTTCCCTTGTCTTATGTTTCTCTTCTCTCTAAATTTGTCCGTTTATCAAGGCTCTAGGAGGCTCAAAAAACTTTAGAATCAATTTCACAAACATTCATTAAGTACTTATTATATTAATGCAAGGCATTATGTTAGGGATATCAAGGTGAATTAAGATATAAATTCTGCTGTTAAAAGTCTATAATCTAAGAAGAGAGATAAGACATTCACATAAATAACTGTGATACCAGGTGAAATGTGACTCAAGGAATGGACAAGCTCAGATAAAATGCTATGAGGAATTTGAAAGGGAGAATTCACATTTTGAGCTATAGGAAGGTGGGGAGGAGGTGGGGGATGAAAAGGGAGAGCAGGGAAGTTTCCATGGAGGAGTAAGCGATGCCAGAATTGGAACTTAAATGAAGGAAGGAATGTAAACAGGTGAAGATGAGTTGGTGGGTCCATTTAAGACATGGGTTATGGCATGACCAAAGGCAAAGAGACAGGAAGGGAGAGGATAGCAATGAACAATTGTGAGCAGTCTCCTTTGGACAAGTCATAGAGGAGCAGTATGAGATTAGGCTAGAAAGGTAGGTTGGAGCTAGACTGCAGAAAGCCTTGAATGTTAAGGATAAATTCCTCAGATGAACATACACATATACATTAATTTTTTTTAATTCATTATATTCAGTAGACAATGGAGTTCTAATCAAGTTTTTTGAGTAGAGGATGAGCAAGGTATATGACGACTATATTGGAGAAAGTCTATATTTGAAGAAGGAAGAATAATTAGGAAGTTATTTGCAACAATTTGAGCTAACGACTAAGGCCTGAATGAGGATCAATGGTGAAAGTGGCAGTGGAAAAGAAAGGGAAGATGCAAGAGACATTATAGAAGTCAGACTTTAGCAACAGATTGGCTATGGTGGAGGGAAGGTGGGGGTGGAAAGCGTAGAAAACTATTCTGGACTCTTCACTGGACTCCACCATCACTAAGATTCCTTCCTAATTCTAAATCCAGAGGCAGCTAGGTGGCCTAGTCGATAGAGGGCTGAACATGGAGTCAGATTGTCAGCTCCTTGGGAACAAAGACTGTTTTTCTTTTTATTGATTATATCCCCAGTGTTTAGCACAATGCTTCCACATAGTTGGCATTTAATAAATGTTTATCAGATTGGAGAAAGAGTCAAGTTCCCATCCTGCATCTGTATGACCCTGGGCAAGTCACTTAATCTCTGTTTGCCTGAGTTTCCTCTTCTGTAAAATGGAGAACCCACCTAACAGGATTGTTTTGAGCCTTAAATTAGATACTATTTGTAAAATGCTTTGCAAACCTTTAAGTATTATACCGTGTTTCCCCGATAATAAGACCTATCCCGAAAATAAGCCCTCCCCTTACTGTGTAAGATTCCTCTAAAATAAGCCCTCCCCCGAAAATAAGCCCTATTGAGATCGCTACTGTAGTGAAGGTTATCCCCTGCGCTACACGCTACATTACGGTACCCTCTGTATGCACCGTCCCCCCCCCCGTGAAACACACGCCGCGCTCCGAGCTGCATCCAATCAGAGCTGCAGCAGTGAGCGTGTCATCCTGTTCTTCCCCAATGATTTGCTTATTGAATAAAGGTACATTTTTTTGTTCACATTTACCTGTTTATTAAAATTGCTGTCAATGTTCATTAAAATAAGCCCTCCCCTGAAAATAAGCCCTCTGGTGTTTTTCTGTCCAAAAAATAATAAGACAGTGTCTTATTATCAGGGAAACACGGTAGAAATGCTAGCTATTGTTAGCTATAATCTTGGTATTCGAGGCCCTAAAATGACTTGGCTCCTTTTTGATCTATCCATTGTTATTTCTTTTCATGAAATCTCTGCAGCAGCCTAGCCAGTCTGCTCACTTTCCCCTTGACAGGTCATGTTTTTATTTATACTTTATACATATGTGTGTATACTTTATATCTTATATATGTACCTTATGCTTATATACTTATACCTTTATTTATTTTCATCATCCTCCCTCAAATCCCCTTCTTTTCCTCTTGACTACAAAATTCTACTCATCTCTCTTTGCGTGGCAGATTTCAGCACAAAGCCTTCTTTGCCTACACTGATCCACAATGATCTCTCTCTTCTCTTGACCCCCTCCTTGTAGTACTTGCTGTTCATGAATAGGCATGCTCTTGATTATCATTCAGGTAAATTCATTAAGTATTGTTTAAGCTCTAATTCAGTTTAAGTTTGGCATTGGGAATAAAAAAGAAAAAATGCAAATAGTCCCTGCCCTCAAGAACCTTATGCTTTACTAGAAGAATGCAACATATACAGATAAATAAATATAAAGTGTATCAAAGTCCATATAAAGTAAACACAGAGGTGTTTGGGAAAGAGGAAAAAGCTAAAGACTGGAAGGATTAGAAAAGGCTTTTGTATGAGCTGATACTTGAGCTTTTCTTTGCCTCATTTCTTACCTAGCCTTAATCAGTGAATAGGTGTTGCCTCAGACAAACTGAGACCTGAGAAAGACCTTAGCTGAAAAAGACCAAGGTCTCCCACTGCATCTGGGACCTTCTTGGTTATCCTGATCTATATCTGGCCGCTGAACCCAGATGGCTCTGGAGGAGAGTGAGGCTGATGATTTTGCACAGTCCTCCCTCACTTAAATCCAATTCACTGGCAAGTCATAACTTCACCTTCCTGACATCAGGGTCTTCTTTGAGATCAAAGGACAAATAACACCAAACAAAGGAAGTGCTAAGAGGTAAGAGCCAGATGGGAGGAGCACATTCCACCGAGGCCAGAGCTGAACGTCATGTACAAGAACAGTAGGTAGACCACTTTGTCTAGCACAGAAATCACCGAGAGAAAACAATGTGAAATCAATGTGGAAAGAGAGGGTGGAGCCACATTGTGAGAGGCTTTTGATGCCAAAGAGAGGAGTTTATATTTGGTCCTAGAGGCAGCAGAGAGTTCCTGAAGCTTCTGGAGCCGAGGGGATTATTTTCAGACAGTAGGGAGGGATGGATTGGAGAGGGGACATGGCCTGAGTGTCATCATGTGAGTAGGGGAAAGAGGATGGATACAAGGGCTGTTGTAGGGGTAGGAACTGGTAAGACTTGACTGATTGGAGGAAAAGGAAGATCCAAGAACAAGGTTGAGGGGGGGGGACCTGGGTGACCAGAGGGGTGACAGAACTCTCAGAAGAAAGAGGAAAGTTGAAGGGAGGATCAGGCTTTGAACATGGTGATCTTGAGATTCCTGTGGAATGTCTAGCAGGCAGCTGGTCAATGTCTTTGCCCTCTAATCTGTGTGTTTCTTATGCTCCCTGTGAGAATTTAAGTTCTTGGAAAGCACAGACTGTGTTTTTTATTCTTTCACATCCCCTGTGGTGCTCAGCTCAGTATTGAATCAACACTGGCATCTAGTCCTGGCTCTGACTCCTAAGCATATGACCCTGGCCAAGTCACTTCTCTCTGGACCTTAGGTTTGTCATCTTTAAAATGGAGATAAATAATCCTTTCACTTTGCTTACAGTTATTGTGAGCAAAATACCTTACAGTAAAGAAATAAATAGAACAGTACAGTTCTCTGGGTAGGTGAGTCTAATATGATTATTAGAGAAGGTAGTCAATAAATAATTGTTGAATTGTGAGCTCATCGGGGCCTCAGCATGTGATGGAACCATGGATACAGAGCAAAGACAATCTGCTTACAAAATTCAAAGTGAAGGAAAAAAAGTTAAATTTGGATTTCCACAGAGTCCTACTGCTTCTGTTTCAGTTATGGGAAATGGATCAGGTCCATCCATCACATACCCACATGCAGTCTCTTCAACAGAAGCTGGGTGTGAGGCTTTGATTTTTTTTTTTTAACAAAAATTTAGTCCTGAGAATTTTGGTACTGGAGTCACGGAACTAGAAATTCATCAGAGTGAATAGGAAACCATTATAATATGAGACAACGAACAGCCACATCTTCCTTGGGAAAGGAGGGAAATGCAAACCCTATCATTCCCTCCTGAGTTCAGTTCATGCTAAAGATACCATGCAGAACTGGCCCTAAGGGCCTCAAGAAGCAGTGGAGAAAGGGCAATCCTGTGGGAAGGAAGGACTTCCACATGAGACAAAATGAAATGATTCTATCTGTGCCAGCCTCTCTGTCTCTGTTTCTCTGTCTTGTTCTGTCTGTCTCCCTCTATATCTATCTGTCTCTATAAAGAGATATTTATCTCCCTCTCCCTTTCGCTTTCTCCCTTTCTCCCTCTGTGTGTGTGTGATATGTGTGTGTAATATGTGTGTGTAACAATAGCCATCAACAAAGACAAAAGGAGTAAATATCTTCCATATTTTTATATTATATTTGATCCCTTAGCAGCTAACAAAATAGAACCAAATGAACAAACAAAATGTGTTTCTCCTTCTAAGTTCATCTGAAATTATATTACCTTTGATTGAGGTTTGTTTTCTTTCCTTTCTGGACCTGGAGTCAGGAAGACCTGTGTTCAAATGTGGCCTCAGATACTTACTATCAATGTGACCCCAGGCAAGTTACAACCTCTATTTGCCTCAATATCCCAACCTGTAAAATGGGAATAATAATAGTTCCTACCTCCCAGAATAGTTATGAGGATCAGATGAGATAATATTTGCAAAGATCTCACCCTGGTGCCTAGCACATAGTAGATGATTAATGTTTATTCCTTTCCTTCTCTCTTTCCTTTTCCTAATCTTTTTCCTTCTTCCTCTCTTTTCTTCTTTCCTGTCTTCCTTTTCTCTTTCTTTCCTTCCTTTTCCATTCTTTATTTCCTTCTTTTTATTTCTCTCTCTCTTTCTTTCTCCTTCCCTTTTTCTGGTAGTGTTTTTCAGCATTCATTTAAGTATGACTTCATAGATCCATGCTTGTCCTGTGGCCAACTCAGAGGATGGTTAATATTCATAAGTTAATAAGTACTAATAAGACCAAGACCAAGATCATAAAGTTTACCTTGAATGGTTAGTTGGCCTCAAAGATTGTACCTCCACCAACTACCTTGAGAGAAGAACAAAAAGGCTGAAGTGTGTGCTGGAAGGTTAGATTGGAACACAGGAGGCATGGGCTTTAACTCTGGTTTTGATACAAGGGGCTTTGGACTTAGCTGTATCACAATCACTTCTTGGATTCTTCATTTTAAAAATGAGATGTTGGACTACATGGTGGAAAATAGCTGGATTTAGAGTCAGAAGACCTGACTTGGGAATCTAAGTCTTCTACTAACTGCTTGTGTGACCTTGAGAAAATCACTTCTCTCCTTGCCTTGTTCTCTCTCATCTATAAACTAAGGGGGTTGGAGCAGATGACCTCGGTGTTCCCTTTCAACTTTGAGATTCACAGCTGTTGTATCCCAAGTATGAGAGGGATTGAAGGAAGGTTCTTATTACCTGTGTGGCTTTGGCCAAGTCACCTAACCTCCCTAACCCTCAGGCTACTCATCTGTAAAATGAGGGGTTGGACAGCATTGTTGCTGAGATCTTTTCCGGCTCCAAGGCTTCGATCTATGAGCCTATGAGGAGGAGGACACCCACATGACTGATTGCCTCAAACTCAGTGCACTTGTTGTGTGTCCTCTGGTTCCCTCCTCCCTCCCCTCCCCCCCGCTTCCATAAAGCCTTTGGCTCACTCCTCTCCTAGGCATCAGCACACTGAACTGCCCCGTCACAGAGTGCTCGATGCCAGATGGGTCCATCTGCTGCCGGGCCTGTGTCTGATGACTTTTCACTATGAGATCCTTTACTGGAATTACTTTGGGTGATGGTGATTTTATTCTTTTCCCTAAGTCAGGTAAGAGGAGATCGAGGGAAGATATCTAAGGCAAGCATTGCTCACATTGTAGGGGTTTTTGTTTGTGTTGCTGAGTTGGGATTGTTTGGAGGGGGTCCTCATACGTTTTGGCAGTGTCTGTAAGTTTTCCAGTTTGTCTCCAAGGATCCCAGCATTTACTTGGTCATGTACTTTTAGATAGCTGAAGAGGGTTTTTTTTTTTAAATACAAGGGTTTTTATAAAACTTTGAAGCAATGGGTCCCAACCATGGGATCATGATATACTCATAATAATAACTAACATTTACATAACAATAATAGCTCACATTTCTGGAGCAGTCTAAGGTTCTTAAAGCACTTACTTCATAGTACCTCTGCAATGAGATAGTTTATGCAGGTATCTCCCATTTTACAGAGAAGGAAACAGACCCAAAGACTTGATCAAGTCACACTTGGTCAAGCTAGCATCAGAAGCAGGCTTCCCAACTCCATCCTGACAATTGACAAGTTGATTGCTATGGAAACATCTCCCTTCCCATTCTCCCCCTACCTCTGGAGCTGAATAGGTCTTGTGAGGAAGGCCCCCAGTATGCTGAGTAGAACCACTGTGAAAAACTTAGGGGGAGGAAATGAACAAGAGTCCTGCAGAATGGGCAGACATGGATAGGCTGTGATCTGCACTGTGAGAGGGAACATCCACATTGAGGAGATTACAGATAGTAGGATTGTAAGATCATATCTTTTTTTTTCAAATGCTTTATTAACTTCTTGTTTACATCATTCATTTCCGCAAGATTTTGAGTTACAAAAATTTCCCTGTTTTTTTCCCCTACCTACCTCCCCAAAATAGTGGTCCCACAGGATATCCCCACCTCCAATCTGCTCTCTCCCATATCTTCTCCCATACCCCCTTAAACTTTTCCAGTAGGACATGGGGGATCTCTGTGCCCCAATACCTGTATATATTAATTCCCAATAACATGTAAAATAGTATTAATAATAGTATTTATATATTTTTAAACATTTGATTTTAAAACTTTGAATTCCAGATTCACTCCCTTCCTCCCTTGTCACCCACCCTTACTGGGAAGATAATCAATTCAATATAGGTTGTATATGTGTAGCTATGCAAAACATTACCATAGTAGATATATTGTAAAAGACTGACTATATTTCCCTCCCTCCTATCCCACCTCCCACTTGTTGTGTTCTCTACTTTGATCCTGTCCCTTTTCAAAAGTGGATGCTTCCAACTTCCCTCTCCCCCCCAGCCTGCCCTCCCTTCCATCATCCCCCCTCTCATCTACTTTCCCCCTACTCTCTTGTAGGGTGAGATACCCTATTTAGGGTGTATGTCATTCCCTCCCTGAGCCAAATTCAATGAGAATAAGGTTTTGCCTTTTTGCCTTCCTGTTCTTCCCCTCCATTGTAACAATTTTCCCTTGCCTCTTCTATATGAGAGTTTACCCCATTCTGTCTCTCCCCATCTCCTCTCATTATATTCCTCTCTCACCTCTTAATTTCACCTTCTAAGGATCATCCCTTCCTATTAAATTGGTGCTGTGCCCTCTATCTATGTATACCTGTAAACATATATATATATATATACACATTCACATATGTATTCATATGCCCATATACCCTCCTATATAGACATATATACATATATTCCCTTCAACTGTTTTCATACTGAGAAAAGTTTCATCAGTTACAATTATCGTTTTTCCATGTACGAATATAAATAATTCAACTTTGATAAGTTCCTTATGATTTCTTTTCCCTGTTTACCTTCCCATGCTTCTCTTGCTTCTTGTATCTGAATGTCATATTTTCTATTCAACTCTGGTTTTTTTCATCAAGATTACTTGAAAATGCTCTATTCTACTGAATGACCATATTTTCCCCTGAAACATGATACTCAGTTTTGCTGGGTAGGTGATTCTTGGTTTTAATCTCTGCTCCTTTGCCCTCCAGAATATCATATTCCAAGCCCTTCTATCCCTAAGTGTAGAAGCTGCCATATCCTGTGTTATCCTGATTGTGTTTCCACAATATTCAAATTGTTCTCTCCTTGATCTGGGAATTTTGGAACCTAACTATAATATTCCTAGGAGTCTTCTTTTTGGGATCTTTTTCAGGAGGTGATCGGCCTCCACACACTCTAGCAAGCTGGTTGCACACCCCAGGAACTCCACCCTAGACCGCAATCCAGATCCAAGAAGATTAAAGCAAGAGCAATTACCCCTCAGACTGGTCACTTGGTCCCCCTACAGTCTGCAGGCCAGGAGCTGAAGCTGCCATGTGGGGGTGGCTGCACGGGAGATCCTCAGTGGCTTCTTGCCCCAGGGACAAAAGCCGATGCACTCCTAACTACCAGATCCCAAAGTCCACACTGCACTGACCTCTCACTTTGTCCTTCGCATCTATGTGTTGATAATTCTGGAAACCGCCACAGCTGCTGGTGATCTGAAGTCCTTCCAGCCAGTGGTTGGTCAGGCCTGCCCTGAGGCTAAAACCTTGGGCTCGAGTGGGGCTGGGCTTGGCTCCCAGAACGCTGTGCTGGCCACTTGCTGCTGGCCTGACGGGCTGTCCTCAGCAGGAGGTTAGCTTCTTTGTGTCATTTTGTGGGTTCTGTAGCTCCAAATTTTGTGCAGGGTCCCCTTTTACATGAATTGAGGGAGGTGGAAGTTGGAGCCCTGCGGAAGTCCTATTTCTACTCTGCCATCTTGACTCTGCACCCCCCACATTTCCCCACTCAGATCATAGCTTTTTAACTAGAAGAGTAACTTTTTAACTAGAAGAGAGTGCTGCAACCTTTTATAGATGAGGAGCTGAGTCTCAGAGAGGTTAAGTGTGAAGTCAAACTTCACACAGCTAGTAAGAGTTCAAGTCAAGATCTGAACCCAGGTTTTCTTGACCTGAGTCCAACACATTGTCAACAACAACATTCTGCCTCTCGATATCCATTGGAATATGCATATTTTTTCTCTGTAAGTCTTTGTAAGTGATTATAATTTTTCTAAAAGCATTGCCTCAATAAATTAGAATCTACCATAGTTCTTTCTGGGCACGAAAAGGAAACTTAGAATATACCTTTCCTATGGGAGTTATTTACTCTAGAGAGGAATTTCTGTGCTACTCAGTAATCTCATCAACTCCCATGGATTTAATTACCATCTTATGCTGATGATTCTCAAATCTAGCTATCCTATTCTAACCTCTCTGCTGCCCTCCAGTCTGGCATCTCTAACTACCTTTCAGACATCCCAAATGAGATATTCATCTTAAGACAGACATCTTAAACTCAACATGTCCAAAACAGAACTCATTATCTTCCTCTCTTCCTCCCTCCCCTCCCCTTTCCTATTAGTGTAGAGGGTAACACCATCCTCTTAGGGCCTCAGGCTTTATGACCTTGGTGTTATCCTGTGATGATTAAAAAGGTTCAAGAGACATAGTTTCTGGGTAATTTAATCATTTTATTAATAAGGCTGGCAGGTTATTAATAAAAGAATGGTCATTTGGCTATCTCTCTTAGACCAAAGACTCCTAATGGTGATGGAGTCACATTTTATATGCTCTTTGAAGAGGAGGTATTCCTAAGAGGTGGAAATCAACTAGAACTGGTTAACACAATAACAGGTGTGGACTATATTATAGTGAAGGACTTGGGGTCTGTGACTTAAGTCACTCGTATCTTAGCCAAAGACACATCAATTTAAGTATCACCTGCCTTGATAATAGGGAGAATCAACCTTTCAATGAGCAGGAATATACCCATAAACTTAGAATTTCTTTTAGTGTATGATTAGATCTTGGCCTGGATAAATTTTTAAGAGAGATTTCCCAAATTGGTCGATTTCTGGATGAGGAAGTAGAAAAGGGGACAAACCTTGGTCCTAATACAATAGTTATTAAATATAAGAGAGAAATATTCATTTCTCACAATCCTCAATTCCTTTCTCCACTCAACAAACTCTAGTGACTACTTATTGCCTCCAGCATCAAATACAAAATGCTCTGTTTGACATTCAAAGCCCTTCCCACTTTTTCAGTCTTCTTATACCTTACTCTCTGACATGTAGTCTTTGGTCCAGTGACACTGTCCTCCTGACTGTCCCATGAAGAAGACACTCCATCTCCTAGCTCTTGGCATTACAACTGACTTTCCCCCATGCCTGGAACACTCTCCCTCCTCTTCTCCACTTACTGACCTCCCTGTCTTCCTTCAACTACCATCTTTTATGGGAAGCCTTTCCCAACCCTCTTAATGTCTTCCCTCTTTTAATTATTTCTTATTTATCCTCCATATAGTTTGTGCATATTTGTTTGCTTGTTTTCTTCCCTGTTAGACTGTAAGCCCCTTGAGGTCAGGCACTTGAGGTCTTTCTCCTCCTTTTGTATCCCCAGTGCTTGGCACATAGTAGGTATTTCATAAATGTTTATTTATTGATTAAATTTTTTTACTTTAAATTCTCATCATAATCATTCATCTGTCTGAATTGTAAACTTCATCTCTGCAGTAGTTATTGACATTTTAGCTTTTATCCTTCCTAGTTCAATGACCATGGACTTCACCATATTATCCCAAATCTTGGTCGTGAGAAAAACCGTAACATGCTGTACAGTTGTGAAATTTGTACCTTCTCTGCCTGCCACCCCACTAAGCTGAAAATGATCCTCCTTCCTTAGGTTTTCCTAAAGTGTTTTGATTTCCTCTTCTGGACTATAAACTCCTCAAGGGTAGAGACTATATCATATTTCATCTTTTCCTCCTCAGTGTCTTGTAAATGCTTAATAAATATTTGTTCAATTAAATTGAAATACAATGCTTGTTGTCATCTTATCCTCAAAGGACTTTTAGAAATTATGGTTTATCATGCCCCCAATAAATAAAAACTACTTTTGGAAATGGAAGATGGTTACTTTTCAATTTGGACTACTCTCTGCCTCCTGAACGCTGTTTATCTCCCTGTTGGACATCTTCACCCAAATGTCTCATCATTTGGCTAGGTGGTGCAGTGGATAGAGAGCTGGGCCTGGAATCAAGGAAGATCTGAATTAAAATCTGTCCTCAATGGGGCAGCTAGGTGGTGCAGTGAATAGAGCACCAACCCCAGAGTCAGGAGTATCTGAGTTCAAATCTGGCCTCAGACACTTAACACTTACTAGCTGTGTGACCTTGGGTGAGTCACTTAACCCCAATTGCCCTGCCTGCCCCCCTCCAAAAAGGAAAACAAGAAAAAAATCTGTCCTCAAACATTTACTAGTTGTATGTACCTGAGTAAATCATTAACTGCTTGTCTCAGTTTTCTTCAACTGCAAAATGGGGATATCAGCTTCTACCTCACAGGGTATTGTGGGAATCAAATTAGACAATATTTGCACTTAGTGTGGCATATAGTAGTTACTGAATAAATGCTTATTCCCTTCCCTTCCTTCTCCCCCTTATCAGAATCTCTAACTTAACATGTCCAAAACAGAATTTACTGTATTTCCCCCAAAATTTTATCCTTTCTTCAAACTTTGCTAATCACTATCTTTCCAGTGATTCAGGTCCAGAGTCCTATAGTGATCCTCACAAACTTTCTTCCTCATTTCCATCTCTGATCCAGTCCAATGATTATGCCTCCATAATATCTCTCACAGGTGTCCTCTTCTGTCTACTCAGCAGGACCACCATTTAGTTTAGGCCCTGCTCAGTAGCCACCTAGCACCTGTACAAATTTCCTCTGAAAATAGTTGTCTTATTGATTATTAGCAGAGAGGAATGATATCATCTTTAACTTTGATAGAACAGTCCTAACATTGGCCATGGAACTTGACTGTTGACCACTGAATGTTGCTTTTCCATGTTGACTTTTTTTACATCAATAAAATTTTATATAAAGTCCTTTTGGGGGGATGGGGTGGTCTCTGCTTGCCTTACTATTTGCTTTTTCTTTTAGGCCTTCCCTTGTTTCTCTGAATTGTTCATATGTCCTTACTTATAGCACAGTACTATTGCATTATATTCTTCCATCGTACTGTGATTTGGTTTTCCATTCATTTTAGAGCCATCATCTACTAAACTGTCCAGCAGTCCACTCTCTCTGTTTCCCATCTGAACCTTTTTAATTGTCCAAATTGCTAGATGTTATTTGAGTTCCACTCCAAGTGAGCCAGAATTCTGTCCTCACCCCATGTCCCCTCATCTTGCTTCCAGGGCCCTCGTGTTTATCTCTCATGGTGCTGGTGAACACTGTGGCCGTTATGACGACTTGGCCCAGATGCTGACTGAACTTGACCTGTTGGTGTTTGCTCATGACCATGGTGAGTACTACGGAATAATCATGGGGATGGGCCAGTGAATCACAGTATGTACTGTTTGGAGTTTGACAATATTTGGATTTCCCTTTCCAACATCATCTCACCTCTTCTTGACTTTTTTCCCTTTTCTGTTTCCTGTTGGGAAACATGAGAAGGACATTTTCAGTATGAAGTTTCCCATTTTTTTTTAAAGGAAAATCTCACTGTTTGCTTACTATGGAGCAGATTCACAAGTGAACCCACAAGGCCAAGCTCAGGCATTGAGACAGAGGGCCATATGAGACCATCTGCTAGCTTTAGACAAGCCAAATAATAATCCCTGCTTATGTAATGGGTTTTTGTAGCTTTCAAAATACTTGCATGTACACAACAGACCTTGATTTTCTCTTTCTTGAAACTTCAAATTAATATGGTGACAAGTTCAAGAACAGCTTAAGGATGTAACTGAGTTTAAAACATAAGAGACTCAGAAAACATCTAGGGCTGATGGTACCACAGCGGCCAAAGCCACTTCACTCCCGAAGTGGGAGAAAGCATTGCTCCTGGTAAATCATAGTTAAGCAGGATGTGCTGCTCTCTTATTTCATGCCTTTACACAGAATCACAAAATTTGAGAACTGGAAAAGATCTCCATGGCCATCTGGCCCAACCTATGTCAGTAAAGAATCCCCACTCTGACCTGACAAGTGGTCATCTGGCCTCTGTTTGAAGACCTTCAGGGAGGAAGAGCCCACTGCTTTTCAAGTCAGCCCATTCTATTTTGCCTTGGTTTGAATTGTTAAGGAGTTTTGGTTTTGTCCAGACATCAAGTCTTAACTTTTCTTCTATGTAACTTCTATCCCTTACAAATATACACAAAAGAACTGTGGCTAAGTTTATCAATATTTGAGTGGTTCTGTGATCAAGTTCATAGCCTGAGAATCACCCTTGCCTCTACTCATTGTCCCTCAACCCCCTCACCCCACCCAATAAGTTGGGAAGTCTTGTCAGTTCTGACTCAGTACTCCCTTCTGTCCCCTTGGTCAATACCCTACTTTGGGCAGCCATTATTACTTGTCTGGAATATTGCAAAAGTTGCTTGATTTGTCTCTTTGCCCCCAGACTTTTCCTCCCCAGTGTGTCCTCCACACAGCTACCAAAATGCTGTTCCTAAAACACAGGTCTGGTTGTATGTATCCCCTGCTCAAGGAGCTCTGGTGATGTCCCATAGATTCTAGGACCTGATGCAAACTCCCCAGCATGGCATTTAAAATAACCTACTTTCATACCCTCTGCAGTGCAACCAAATTGTCCTTCTTTCTGCTTCTCATACACAATGTTCCATTTCCTTTCTCTGTGCCTTTGCCTAGGCTGTGCCTTACGCCTGAATTATGGCCCCCAGTCCCACTCCCTGCACCTTTACCTCCTAGAATCCTCAGCTTCCTTCAAAGTTCAGCTAAGGTCCCTCTTTTATTAACTACATCTCTGCCCCCTCCCCCGATTACCTTGTTTTAACCTTGTAATTATTTTGTAATAACATGTATACAGGTTGTTTTCCTCCATAGGATGTAAGCTCCTTGAACCTAGGTATTTGGGAACATGCTTATTGATTGGCTAATTGATTGATCTCACTTACTTGGGTAGTCCTTCATCCTGCGTGATTCTTTTTTTTTTTTTTTTAAGCAATCAGGGTTAAGTAACTTGCTCAAGGTTACACGGCCAATTATTTCTGGGTGCAGTGCTGAGTGTCTGAGCCCGAGATTCGATCTCCAGGTCATCCCAACACTGGAGCCAGTGCTCTTACTCGATGAGCCACCTGGCCGCCCCTAAGCAATTGGGGTTAAGTAACTTGCTCAAGGTTACACGGCCAGGTGTTTCTGGGTGGGTGCTAAGTGTCTGAGCCCGGGATTCGATCTCCAGGTCTTCTTAACACTGGAGCCGGTACTCCTACTCACTGTGCTACCTGGCCGCCCATCCTGCGTGATTCTTACTCAAGTTTCTATAAAAAAGTAATCAATTTAATAAGTATCTACAAGGTGCCACACACTGTGCTAGGCAATGAGAATTCAAAGAGGAAAAAAAAGGAAACAGTTCCTACCCTCAAGGAGCTTACATTCTATAATGGGGAATGTCAATGGAATACAGATACGTAAGTGACGAGTCTATACAAATAAATACTAAGTAATTTTCCAGGCTCCCCACGAATGCTGAGGGCCTTCCTCCAGGCTCTTTAAAATTCCGTGGGTGCCAGTCCAGCACTTAAGGCTGTCCATCTGTTATCTCTCACTGGCTCCATTGCTAGTGTTTCAAGGCATATAAAACACAAAACAATACACACACAAACCCTAACTCAATTCATTTAGAATGGATGGAATTTTTGTTTTAAAACACTTTCTCATGTTGTACAAGAAAATTTGGCAATGCTGCACATGCAGCCTCTATCTGGGGTCCTTAACTGTTTTCCCAAGGGTGCCTGAAGTCTGTGAGTGCCCACCTTCTTTCTCCAGCAGATTTGCCCAGTGGCTGCTTTCAACTGGTATGGTGGGATTGACAGTGAAAGGTCAATCCAGCTTCAAAAGAGGTCTCTCTCATCCAGAGAAAGGAGGATTGTGTTTGATCTTATTTTAAAATGTAGAACTAAGTGGTAATGTGCAGAGGAGCTTTCAAGGGATTGGAGATAAGGGATTTTGTAACTGTAAATAAGAGAGCAAAAGGTGCATTAGGGGAGATAGATGCTGATCCTGGCAAATAAGAAGCTTGGTCAGGAGAGGATGTATTGCATAAAAGATTAGGAACTGGGTTGTTTCTGCTAAGAGATCTTTTAGTCCAGATACCAGTAAATTTTCTTGTAATAGAGAATACAGTATTGACTAAATTCATGTTATCTTTAATGCATAAACCAGAGCTACTTGTAAAATATCTCATTGATGTATCTAAGTTTGGGTCATGATGTAATGTAATGTTAGGGAAGGTAGTTATCTGCCATTAAATACATTAAATACAAGGACTGTATTCTTATTAAAATGGGCACTGATCAATGTATGTAAAGGTCTTTCTACTACTATTCAGTCCAATTCAGTTCAATTCCATTCAATAAGAATGTATTGTGTACCTACTATGTGCAAGGAGCAGCTAGGTGTTACAGTTGATAGAGTGCCATGCCTGGAATCTGGAAGACTCATCTTCCTGAGTTCAAATCTGGTCTCAGACACTTACAAGCTATATGACCCTGGGTGTGTCACTTAACCCTGTTTGTCTCAGTTTCCTCATCTGTAAAATGAGTTGGAGAAGGAAATGACAAAACCACTCTAGTATCTTTACCAAGAAAACCCCAAATGGGGTCACAGGGAGTCAGACACAGCTGAAAAAAAATGACTGAATAAGAACAAACAATGTGCCGGGCACCATGATAGGTGTTGGGGAGACAGGGACAAAATAATAAAGAGTAGCCCTTGTGGAAAGTCGGCAGTTGCCCTAATGGAGTTTATTTGTGGGAGCTGTCAGTATTATGCTCTCAATTAAAAGGGAGACGGGGAGAGGGAAACCTTGAAACTGATAATAATGAATCATGGTAACGACAACAACCCACACTTGAGGCAGTTAGGCGGTGTGGGCAATAGAGCGCTCACATTGGAGTCGAGGGAGACCTGAGTTCAAATTACGCTTACTGTGTGACCCAGGCAAGTCATTGAATTTCTTTCAAATTTAGTTTCTTCTGATAACTAGGGAGGGGGATAACAACAGTACTTACCTCACAGGGTTGTTGTCAGGATCAGAATGGAACAATGCATGTAAAGTGCTCTCTATAAACCTTTAAGCACTAGATAAATGCTAGCTGTTATTATTACCCCCATGTTGCAGATGGGGAAAGTGAGGATCAGAGAGTTAGCTTAGTAATTTGTCCATGATCACACTACTAATAAGTATCTAAGATAGGATTTGAACCCATGTCTCCCGACTCCAAATTCAGTACTCTACATCATTCTGCCTCTCATTGACGCCATAAAAAGCCTAAGCATCTTCAATTAGAATTTGAGAAACCTCACCAAAGAATCATCTGTCATTCTCTCATTGTGAGTGTTCCCACCTCTAGCAAAGAAGTCAGCTGTCTGGTTCTTTTAAAGATGGTCTTGATGAGGCAGAGAATATTCATCATTCGGTAACTGCCCTTTGGGGACATGCCTTGCTAAACTTGGCTTGGTTGTTCCTCTGATGATGGATACCCAGTGTATCACCAGGCCTGTCGCAAAAGTCTTTCCATCTTGGCTGGAAGCTGTGGCTCTGACAGAGCTTGCCCTCCGCTGGCATGAGTAAGCCTTTGAGGATCTGAGATCACTTTCATAACATACCAAATACTGGGGGTACGAGAAATTCAGCTGAATCTCATGTCAAACTTCCTTTGATACATTATGGCGTGCACTCTACGCAACCTTAGCCAACTTCATAATCATCAAGTAAACTTGGCTCTGTGGTCCCTTCACTCTCTACTTAGGGCCTCGGTATCCTCATCTGTCAAACGAGGGGGCAGAGAGCTGAGCATTCTAGGACAAACTGCTAGGAAAGCGCTGCGTCTGTCAGTGGACCTCTGAAATCACAAGTGCCAGGCTCTTGAAGAAAAAAACCAAAACACCACCTTTTGAGGTTTCCAGAATAACATCCAAAGCAGAGACATTGCTTCTGTGGCATGCTAAATATAGTGCCCCTCTTTGCTTGTTCGAGCCCTTAGTTTACCAAGTTGCTTATGGTGATTCATTGGAACTTCCCTTGCCAACAGCACGAGGATGGGATTTAATTCAAGAAATGAACAAGGGAAGGTTTAACCCATTTTTTTTTTATCATTTTGTGTGTAGCCTTTTGTTGTGAATAGAAGAGGGATAGTCTTACTTGCCTAGTGGGCAGGAGCTGGGGAGAGGAGCATTCAGTGGGTCTTCTGAAGGCCTTTGAGCTAGAAAATGTGACCATTAGAGGTCAGCGAACTTTGGTTTCTTTTTTTGCCAAGAAATCTCAGTTATTTGGGGATCCATTGTTCTGTGGACTCAGGCACTCACCAGAGTGCCAGACTTTTTATTTGTCACCAATGGAGTTGCATGACCAGAGTTGTTGGGCAGAGATTCTTGCCCTTTTGTGGAGTCTGACACATCTTGTTTGGGTTTTTCTTGATTTTTGTGACATGAAATAGCTGTTTTTTAAAAAGTGAGGTGCATAAAAAGGCTGTGATATATTGGGTTTAGTAGTGTCATCGGGCTTTGGAGGACAGAATATCTGGTTCCAGTTCCACTCCTGACACATGTACTAGGTATAGGCAAATGTCTCAGCTTCTCAGAGGCCCAGGCAAGCTCCCAGACAAAACGCCTTTAGTACGAGAGGACTTGCCAGTCTGTTTCTGAAGAAGAATCTAAAGTAGGAGTTTTCTAAACCAAGGAATCCCTAGGTCCATAGCGCTCTGCTCCGTTTAACCACCTTTCCCATTCTGCTCTGTGGCTTATGTTTAAAGTGAAATAATAATTAATTTAGATGTGAGAATCACAGGCATTGCTTAAGATGATTGGACACTCCCTGAGGCTTGTAAAACCTGAGGTAGAAATCCCTGACTATCTCATCTCGAGGCACTCCAGTCAGTTCCAGGTTCTGAAAAACCTTCTATAGGTCCAGAAGACCCACCTTCTATCATGTAGGCTCTGTTCTAGGTACCATGTGTAACCTTGAGCAAGTCACTCCCCATGAATATGCCTCAGTATACTTATCCCTAAAATGTGGTACATGGACTAGAGCATCATTAAAGTTCCTTCTAGCTCTGACAATATTCTAAGGTCCCCCCAAATTTGACATTCCACATTCGAAGTCCTCTCCTTGTTCTGACAGTCTGTGTTCTAATGTCCTCCCCCCAACTCTGACATTCCATGTTTTAAGATCTCTCCCAGCTCTGATAGCCTATACTCTAAGGTCCCCCCAATTCTGACATTCCATATTCTAAGATTTCTCTCAATTCTTACAGCCTATGCTCGAAGCTCCCTCCCAGCTTTGATATTCTAAGGGTCTTTCTAGGTCTGACAGTCTGTGTTGTAAGGTTCCTCCCTCTGGTTTTTCTGTGTTCCTAGGGTCTTTCTAGATTTGACAGTCTATGTTATAAGGTCCCTCCCAGTGCTGGCATTCTAAACTTTCAGGTCCTTTCCAGCCCTCACATTCTTTGTGTAAGATGGGCCTGGAACATGGCAGGATCGAATGCAGCTCTCAGTCAAAAGTTGAGGAATGGGCTGCCTCTCCATGGGTGGCAGGCTCCTGAAGGCTGGGTGACCACACTTGTCAGGGATGCTGTGGGAGAGATGTCTTGGCCAGGTATAGAGAATGCTAATGGCTATTGAGATCCTTGCCAACTCTGTGATTCCGACATCCTGGGATTTGGGGATTTCAGCAAACACCTGCGTCTTTGATTGAGTTGCTTGTTATCCCATCAGGCTATGCTATAGATGTTAGTCTTTACTGCACAGGTTCCCAGGCATGCTGCTGGAGGAGTCATTTTACATTTAAGCTGTTTTTATAGAGAAGATAACAGAACAGTTCAGAAAGTGATTTTTTCCCTAGTTGAGTAAAAGCAGCTAATATGCTTTGTGCTGGGTGTCTGCTTCTCAGGGACTGCCACTTCCTATCTCCTGCTCATCACAATGCCACCAGGGAAATAAACTACCCTGACTGATTTCACTGGTTTCAACTCACAGGGTTATCATGAAGATAAAATGGAATAGAAGCTATAAATATTCTCTGCAAAGCAAAAAGTACTCAAAAGGGACAGTGGAGTTGTTTTCTAGAATTCAGATAAAACCCATGTTAACACACTTTAATGGTCTGGGTCCTACGTTGTTAAATGGTGGAGGCACATTGGTTTGGGGTCAGGATGAGTTCAAATACATGCTCAGTTAGGTCCTATCTGTGTTACTTTGGACAAGTTACTTGGGGCTCAATGACCTCTAAGGTAGATTCTGACAGCTCATAGATTTAAAGCTAGAAGGGGCCTTAGAGGTTATGTGGTCCAACTCTCTCATTTTAGAGATGAGGCGCTGAGACCAGGAGAAGGTAAGTGACTTGCCCAGGGTCACACAGTTAGTAATGGTCTAAGGCAGGAAGTGAACTCAGGTCTAACTGATTCCAAGTCCAGCACTCTACCTGCTATATCACAGTGCTTTTCTTGGTCCTATTGGTTGAGAACTGAATTATTTTTCAATTTTATTGGTCTTCTCTTTTTATATCATAGTCACTTTTATAAAAATGCCGCCTCTAGAAAGAAACCTTTCCTTGTGACAAGAGAAAACAGTTGGACAAAAAAAAATTGAATACAATGACCTTGTCTAACAAGTCAGATGATATTTTGCCTCTGTGGAGAGGGGGTAGATAGTTTCATTACCAGTTCTCTGGGACCTTCATTGGGGATTTTTTGTGTTTTTTTAACTGCTCAGAGTTGGGATTCCTTTTAGTGATATTTTTTATCTACATTGTATGTATTGTGCCTTCAGTAGCACTAATAAATCCACTTCATGTTGCTGCATCCAACTCTTCTCATTCTTTCCTGAATTCCTCCTGTTTGTCATTTCCTGCTGAATTCTGTTACACTGATGTACCACAGTTTGTCAGCCTTTTCTGTTTCAATTGACAGCTATTTTCTTTCCAGTTCTTTGTTACCACCAAAAAAAAATGATGCTGTGGATATTTTGGCCTATGTTATGCCTTTGTTTCTGCCATTGACCTCCTTAGGGGGTCCAGGTTCTCCATTATTGAGTCAGAAACCTCCTGGTCATACAGTAAAAGGCCAGCTTTGTTTTTTACAGGATGGAGCACAGTGCCTTGGATGGTCACTAACTACGTGACTATGGGCGAGTGACACATGTAATTACAGTTCTTTTAAATTGTGTTAGGCTCATTTTTTCCCTCTCTGACATGGTTGTTGTGAGGGAAAGCACCTGGTAGATTTTATGGTTCTACAGAAATGGGAACTAGTATTATTTAAATGAGAGTGTGCACCCAATAAATATTTGACTTTTTCTGGTTTCCCACGCACAATCTTGTCCTATCCTTAGGATCTGAAGGAGTGGGCATCTGGCCCACTGACATTTCCTTACTAAAAGGGCAAACCTTTCTTTGGTTGTGTGTGTATGTGTATCTGTGTTGCCTGTGTGTGTGTGCTTTTATGTGAGAAAGACAGAGACAGACATAGATACAGAAACAGAGAAAACAAAACAGGAAAAATGAAAATTAAGCTCTACCAAAGCATAGCATTTGTTCTCATGATAGATGTTCTAAGATTCTAATATAAAGGTTAATTCCATTAACCTGGACCATCCTCCTCTTCTTCCTCATCAAAAAGCATTTCATTCATTTCATCCATTAAATATTCATTAACTGTATTTGTGCAATATTCTCCACAAGACACTGGTGGAGAGGTACAAGGAGAAATAAAATTCAATAGCTTCTATTCTAATAAAACTGATTAAAAACACGTAGAAAATACTGTCTAACCAAAGCGGTAAAAACTCATTAGTCCATAAGAGGAGAACAAAGTGTTTTGAGGTCAGATGAGGGAGAGATGAGTTCCTGCTGGAAGGGAGGATATTGGGGAGGCTTCATGGAAGCAGGGCATTTGAGCTGAGCCTTGGAGGATGGGTAGAAAACAAAGTGAGCTAGAATTTGTATAGACTCTCTATCTATCTATCTATCTGTCTATCTATCTATCTGGCTGTCTGTCTGTCTGTCTGTCTGTCTCTATCTGTCTAGCTACGGTATCTATCTATCATCTATGTATCTATCTGTCTGTCTATCATCTATCTATCATCTATGTATCTATCTGTCTATCATCTATCATCTATGTATCTATCTGTCTATGTATCTATCTATGTATCTATCTATCTATCTATCTATCTATCTATCTATTATCTTTTATCTCATTTGGTCCTCACAATAACCCTGTCAGATGCTATTATTATCTTTGTTTTACAAATAAAAAAGCTGAGACAAGTTAAGTGGTTTGCCCAGGATCACACAGCTAGTCAATGTCTAAGGTGGGATTTGAGCTAAGGTCTTCCTCCCTCTTGTTCCAACCCGCTATCCACTGGCAGAGATGGAGTGAGGAAATCCTTCCAGGCTATTCCAGGAGCATTGATGTTAGGTGCTACACAGAGAGCCAACCTTGCTTGTTTGTGCAGGGAGAGAAGATTTAATGGGCTAAGAGAGAAAGGGAATCTTCTTCAGGTGGGGCTCTGCTGGGGAAAGCTTGGGGGCATGGGCAAGAGTAGCAGATATGGCCTTGGAGCAGATGTACCTGAGACAGTTTCAGGGGATGAACTGGGTTTATACAGGGCCAGCTCTACAAAGTTGTGGGGGTAGTGATGAATCATTCTGGGTCAGAGTTGCCAACAACAAAGCTGTAGCTCTCCTGTCATTGGCAGTCTGCTAGCTGGGGAATTGAACAACTGTCTGCTGGGAGAGAGAGGCCCTGGGGAGGGGCTTGGGCTGTCCACCTCGGCATATTCAGGAGGGGATTCAGCATCTTGACAGGGAGAAGAGAGCTTCATGTAGCACTTTGCTTATCTTAGAGGCTGGAAAAGAGGAAAAAATTCCTTTTATATATTTAATATGAATTTGGAAAATGTCCCAATGTGACATAATTCTGGGCAGTGGCATTAGTGGAGAGATCAATCTGTCAGTCTATCATAACAAATGAGATTGCTTTTAGTTTTTTTTTTAATCAACAGCTTTTAAAAGAGAGAATTAAAAATGAGTGCATAATGTTTCAAAAGAAGTTTCATGTACATAACATTCATTCATAGTAACTGATAGTCATTTGGTCCCAAACACAGTTCAATGAGCCAGTCCACAAACAAGCATTCATGCATTCATTCATTCATTGCTTTTTGAGAGGGGAGGTAGGTCAATTGGGGTTAAGTGATTTGCCCAAGTTCACACGGCTAGTTTTGTGTTAAGTGTCTGAGGCCAGATTTGAACTCAGGTCCTCCTGACTCCAGGGCCAGTGCTCTATTCACTGTACCACCTAGCCTCCCCTCAGACAAGTATTTATTAAGTGCTTATTAGAGAAATAAGGAGAAGGGAATAAGCATGTGCTAAGTGCTTTTTACAAATATTGTTTCATTTGATCCTCACAACAATCCTTGGAGGTAGGTGCTATTCATTATTAGCTCCATTTTACAGAGATGAGGAAACTGAGGAAGGTGGAGGTTAAGTGACTCACCCAAGTTCACACACTAGTAAGCATCTGAGGTCAAATTTGAACTCAAGTCTTCCTTCCTCTAAGCCCAATGTTCTATTCACTGCATCGCTGACTGCCTTTACTAGGTGCTGGAGAAATAAAAACAAAAGCAGAGTCCTGTCCCCAAGGAGCTTACAATGTAGCCTATTACAGGATTTCTTATAAAAAAAAACAAACTTTACTAAATCAACAAGTGAACTGAAAATATGGCCTTATTTAAAGTATGACTCAGTGGTACAGTGAATAGAGTGTGGGGCCTGGAGTCAGGAAGACTCTCCCTGAGCTCAGATCTGGCCTCAGCCACTTACTATGTGATCCTGGACAAGTCTTTTAACCCTCTTTGCCTCAGATGCCTCATTCCTAAAATGGACTAGATAAGGAAATGGCAAACAACTGTAGCATCTTTGCCGAGAAAACCCCAAGTTGAGGCCACAAAGAGTCAGGAGACTGGTGGAAAACAGACTCATCCTTTACTACAGCCATAGAAATAAGATGTCACAGACAGCTAACTCTCCTGTGGGCCGCTCCCTTTCATTCCTTACTAGTTTAGCAGACCTCCCATCCTCACTTGCCCTGCACTTGGGAGGGGTCATGATGGGCTAAGGGTCTGTCCTTTCATTGTACCTCTCATCTATCTGTGGGAGCCTCCAACCTAGAATTAGCTCCCACTTTCCTGCCACTCTAACCAAACTGAAGGCGCCCTGAACACACACCTCATCTAAAGAGGCATTCATGCTCGTGCATCGATTTCCAAGGGGCATTGAACGTCCAGCTGGAGCTCCAGGGATTGTCTCTCATGCACCTGAGGCAGAGAGCAGAGAGCATTCATTTCTCTGTGTGTATGGTCCACTCCACTCATGTGTAGGGAGTGTTACCACAATGAAAACTGATTCTTAAAATAGGAAGGGAGGCCTTTTGTGTTTGAATAAAGTGGCACACGCACACACAAACCTTGTGAAGGATGTCTTTATTAACTGCCTGGGCACTAATTAATATGCAACTGGGTTTCAAGGTCCTTCGTCATGTAATGCAGTCTACTATATTATCTAAGCCTTTAAGGCCCCCCAGAGGATTTCAAAGACATCTGCCTCCCTTCCCCTTGCAGAGAACAAGGTGAAGTTCTTCATCATGTTGTGGATGAATTGTCTCAGGCCAGTAGAAGACAGAGAAGCAGAGACCAGATCTTCTAATTTGTACTTGACTCTCCATGTCATTCAGCCTCTAGGGCAGAAGACCCCAAACTTCTTTTTAAGAGGGTTTCCTTGTCCAATGCCACAAATCTGCGGTGTTTGACAGTTAGGTCTCTCAACAGACTGGGGGTGAAGGGAAGAGGTAATCTGCTTCTGTACTCTTCCTCCTAGGAATCCTGATGAACCCAGAAGAGGTGGGTATTCCAACAGCTGGTTTAGGAACATAACAGTGAACAACTTTGGGATTTACTGGTAGACTGCAGGTTACTTACTGGTAGGGAATTTCTGTTGCACAGTGGACCTTGTTCTAAAGATCTGGGTTCAAATATTGGCTCGTTGATTTACTACCCATGTAATCTCAGGCAAGTCCTCTGAGCTGCAATTTCCTCTTTTTTAAAATGAAGGGGTTGAGCTAGGTGACCTCTGAGGTCTTATTGGCTTTAAATGTATGATCCTGTGATCCCCTTCCAAATGCAAACATAGACACTTGGGCCTTCCCTGCTGTAACAGCGACAGATTTTTCTGCTGACAAATAAGTATTGCTACAGCTGTATCTGTAGCAAGGTAACATCCCTTAGGTAACATCCCCCAGCAAGACCTGAGAGAGTGTAGAGGGGCAGATGTGGAGGTAGGGAGCATTTAGAAACAAGGAGCTAGTGTTAAAGGGAGCTGGGATGAGCATTTTTCTAAGTTTTAGTATTAAATGAATAAATATGAGCAAGATGATGTTGAAATTTTGCACCTGGTATTCTGAAACAGACATTTTGGATAAAGATCCCCTAGCTGTGGATGCCAAGGACCTAGGACTGAACGCCAGCACTGCCACTTTTCACCTATATGACAACTGCTAAATCATTTACCAGCGATGTGACCTCTCTGGGCCCCAGATTACTCATACAAAATAAAGTGGCTGGACTAGATGACCTCTGGGCTCACTGTCATCTCTAGGCTCCTGGAAGGGAGCAAATGAGTGAAAAATAGGATTTTCACTTCGCACAGATGGCTTTTTAAAATTTTTAATTTTCTTGTGGATATTTTGTTCAATTTCAGTGGCAGCATAGATGTACCTTGTGAGTTTTAGCCTGCACTGCAGACTTACCCTACCCGATCTCCTGACACTGCAAAAGGACAACAGCTAACAAAACAGTGTTAGAATAGGGCACTTCTTCTGTGGGAGTATCAGTATTAATAGGAAATAAGTTTCTGTGTGGCACAAATTTACTCCATAAGAGCTTAAAATGGACCTTTGCAAAGACGTGTCTGCTACACAGGGGGCCCTTTTCAAGTGTTGTTGAATTCAGTTCCCATGAAATTACATAATCTTAGTCATGGTACCTTTCTTTCCTTGAGGGTTAGTTTTCTTTGTATCCTTGGGGCTTAGCACAATGCCTGGCACATAGTGGGTGCTCAATAAACGTTTGCTTACCGGCTAACCCTGAGAATCTTCTTTCCTGGGATGTTCCTTCCCTCATTCATGACTCCCTGCCTGGGACCATTATCTTAGGAAGGGCTCCAGTCATGCTTCTTCTCATTACTTTTTGCCTGCCACATTTCTCCCTCGGGTATCCTTCCACCAACCACCTCTCCCCACTTTGCATTTCCCCTTTATGTGCTGTCTTCCCCTATTAAAATGTAAGCTCCTTACTGTCTTGCTTTTTTATATTTATATCCTCAGAACTTAGCACAGAGTCCAGCATATGGTGTTTAATAAATGCTTGCTCACTCATTCACTCACTCTACTAATCTATACTTCTCTCTCTCTCTAATCCATCTAGCTATCCATCCATCTATCCCCCCTCTCTCTTTAATCTATCCATCCATCTATCCATGTATGTATGTATCTGTCTGTCTATCGGTCTATCTGTCTATCTTCTATCTATCACTTAGAGCCACCATGAGCTGCCTAAGGAAGTAGCTCATTAGAGGTATTCAAATACATGTCTGGGTTGTAGGTAGAATGTAAGTTCCTTGAGGGCAGGGAATGTTCCTTTTTAATCTTTGTATCCCAGTGCCTCACACGGTGCCCCGCATTTGATTAAACACTCAATCAGTGTATAAATGGAGATGGCTGTTCAGAGCTGGGTTGGTGCAGCTGACCTCTGCAGTTGGTGTCTGTTCAGCTGCTCAGGTTTCTCTCCCATAACTTTCCAGAAGCAGCTTCTTCCCGAAGTCCTGGGATATCTATTTGCCTCATCTCTGAAATGCTTGCCTCCTTTCTCTGGCTTACCGGGGATTCCATAAAAGCACTTGATTGCTTTAGAAGTTACAATATGAACATTGTGTTATTCATTTATGAATCAGGCACATTATTTACTTGGCTTCATTGAAGTGACAAAAAACTTGTAGCTCTTTTGAGAACCGTAGTCAAGTTTGCAGGATGAATACTGAGCCATGAATTAATGTTATAAGTTTTGAAAGCAAAATGAAGGCTTATGTAAAGTCAGCACCATGTTTCTTTTGTTCCCATAATGATGATGCTTGGCAATTTGTCACCTGGTTCGTTATCAGAAAGACACAGCCCCAAATGAGGAGGGCATAGTGATTCAGATGGTCCATAGTACCCAAGTACTTCAGGCTCTTTGGGAGGAAGGAAATCTGGGTCATTTCATATCTTGGGAAGAATCAATTTGTCCTCATTCTGAAATATTTAAATGAGCCACTTGTAGAGAAGAATCTGAAATTACTTACATCTTGGGAAGAGTGTGAAAGGAGGGAATTGGCTGATGCCAGGGATAGCATTTCTTCCCAGTACTCAGTAGAGAGCTGGGAATGCATAGGCACTGGAGAGGCAGAATGTCAGGGAAGACAGAGTGCAGGATTTGGTGTCAGGGAGACCTGGGTACAGATCCCATCTCTGAAACTTACTGGGTGACCATGAGCAAGTGACTTACTGAACATCAGTGTCTTCATCTGTAGGAAGGAAGGAAGGAAGGAAGGAAGGAAGGAAGGAAGGAAGGAAGGAAGGAAGGAAGGAAGGAAAGAAGGAAGGAAG
>NW_027185761.1:16629476-16731433 GCF_028583685.1 Petaurus breviceps papuanus
GAGGGAGGGAGGGAAGGAAAGAAGGAAGAAAGGAAATAAAGAAGGAAGGAAAGAAGGAAGGAAGTAAAGAAGAAAGGAGAGAAGGAAGGAAGGGAGGGAGGAAGGAAGAGAGGAAGGAAAAAGGGAAGGAAGAGAGAGAATAAGGAAGGTTAGATGGATGAATTTATTAAGTGCCCACTCTATGTACCAGGTACTGTGCTAAATGCTTTACAAATATCTCATTTGATCCTCACAGCAATTCTGGGAGGTAGGTTCTATTCTTATCCTTATTTCTTATTTGATAAAACTCAGGCAAACAGAGGTTAAGTTACATGCCCAGGGTCACCCAGCTAGTGAGTGTCTGCAGCTGGATTTGAACTCTCTGATTCCAGGACCATGCCACCTCTAATAGTTATTTCACAGAATTGTTATGAGGCTCAAACTAAGCAACATCTATGTAACCTTGGTAGATTTAGTGTCTGTGTCCCAACAGCTTCTGTAAAACACTTTGCAAACTTTTAAAAAATATATAAATTTTATTTATTATTAATTGATTAAAATAAAATATGGCTTGGCATAGAGAAGCAGTTGTGACATATAGTTAGCCTCCAAGCCAAGAAAGATGTGGCTTAAAGTTCTTCCTCTGACATATACTAGCTATATGAACTTCAGCAAGTTGCTTAACTTTCTAGGACTATAAATTACAGAGAAGGTGTTGACCTGCATTAGTAGAGGGATTTTCCTCACATGAGAGTTCTTCATATCAAATCATTCACAGGCACAGTTCTAATTCCTCTGACCTGGCAATTGAAAATGATGGCTCTATATCCAATGGTTACCATTTTATACTCTTCTCAGTTCTATTGCTAATGGGCAAGACACTCCTAGAGACACAGAATCTCAAAATTGGAAGGAGCCTTAGAAATTATTTCACTCCACCTTCATAACCTAGGCCCTTCCTCCTTTCCTATCTTCTTGCATTTAATTTCCTCTTGGTACTATATGTTCTGGTGACCGTGACTTCCTTGCTGTTCTTCACACACAATATTCTATCTCCAACTCTGCATTTGCATTAGTGGTCCCCCATGACAATCAAAATATACTTCCTCATCTCTGTCTCCTGACTTTCTTGGCTGCCAGCTAAAATCCCACCTCCCTCAATAAGCTTTTCCTGATGCCCTTACTTAATGCTTTGCCTTTCTCTGGTCGATTATCTTCAGTTTATCCTGTCTATATCCTCCTTGTCTGTCTGTCCTAGCCTTTCTGTAGCTCAGAACTCCTGTGCCCAAGAAATCCACCTGCCTCAACCTTTCCTACTAACAAAGATTAAAGGAAATTTGCTGCTGTACTCAGCACATTCCATGAGCTAGCATTTTATAGCTATTTTTATATATATACAGTTACAGTTCTTTGCATCTTGTTTCCACTATTCCACTTGTTTCTTTGAGAGCTGGGACTGTGGGTTTTTTTTTTCTTTTCTATTTATCTCCAGAACTTAGTAGGTTCTTAATGAATGTTTGTTGACTTGATTTGACCTGACCCACCCTCTAATATCCTTAAAGTAGTCATGTATCCATTCCTTGGCCTCTTTAAGTTTTTAATTAGACAGTAGTGTGGCATAATATGGAGAGAATAGATATCAGAGTCAGGAAAACCAAGGATCAAATCCTGACTTTGGCTCACTATGGGTGAGCAAAGGAAGGTAACTTGACCTCTCCCTAGGACCAAGTTACAGATGAGTTGAAGATTTTCATCAGTGGAAGGAGCCTTCACATTGAGAGGTACCATATTGATGAAATCACAGGTCTGGACTTAAAAAATAAAAAGGACAAAAAGTATTTCCTACCTTTATATTATTCACATACACACCCAAACTCTGATGCCCCTTATAAGTTCTCAGCAGGGTGGAAATAAATAGAATGAGCCTTTTCCGCCCTTAGTTCTGTAGTCCTCATAGCCAATGGACATACTTCCTTTCATAAGAGATTTATGTCTGAGAAGTTGGCTGTTTGTAAAGAAAATGTCCTTCTCAGAGACTTTCAATATGATTTCAGAGGTGGGTGTATTTCTGCATCTCTTGCTCTCTCTTCTACTTCTCTTGTCTAATTGGCAGGGCAGGGTCCAGAGAACTCAAAGAGTTTTCCTGACTTCAGGCTCTGTACTCTATCCACTGAACCACCTACCTGCATGGTATTGTTTTAGAAGCAATGAATCTAAAAATATTTTTATAGTGCCTGTATGTAAGGCAGTAGTAAATGTACTTACTGGCAAACAAAGTCTGTCTCCAATATAATTCATCCTTCCCTAGAGTCTTTTATTATCTGTTCCAGGGAATAGACCTCTTTTTGAGGCCTCTGGGTATATAAAAACTTGAACTTGTTGTCTTTGTTGCTTTATGTTTCCGAATTCAGGAATGTCTTTAGCAATCACATGGTGACATCACATAGCTGAAAACACACTTGAGTTAACCTGGCACATCTGCCAAGCTCTAGACAGTTTCTAAATTTAAACAATCTGGGAGGCTTTGTTACATAATGATTAACTGACTTTATTTCACGAATTTCCTTCACATAAGCTAGAAAATCCATTGGGAGAAAAAAAAACTCCACCACTTTGTAGTTAATGGTCTAAAAATCTTCACTGTAAATAAACATACAGGTTAACTTGAGTGGAGGGGATGGGAGTGGGGCGGTGGGGAGGAAGAAGGTTTTTCACAAACAGAAGCTGGTTTGTTATTTTTTCCCCCTGATGACTTAGAATCAGAGAATCTTGAATGGAAAGGCTCTTAGAGAAAAGGATATTAGAATGCAGAATGTTATACCTAGAAGTAATCTTAGAACATGGAACAACAGAGCTCATGTAAAATGTTAGGATCTAGGATATGCTAAGCATAATGGCAAATGCCTATAATCCCTACTCCTAGAGGAGGCTGGGGCTGGTGGATTACTTGGGCACAGGAGTTGTGAGTTGCAGCAAAGCTAGGGCAGATTGGGTGTCTACATTAAGTCTGGCACCAATATGGTGAGCCCCAGGGAGTAAGGGTCCACCAGGCTTCATAAAAAGGGTGCACGTCAGAAACAGAGCAAAGTAAAGTTTCTTTTTTTGTGGTGCTGTTGATCCTGAGTCACTGCCCTTCCAGCCTGGGTTAGAGAAGGATACCAAGCCTCAAAAACAAAAGACTGAAACTTAGGAAATGTGCCCTTTGCCCTACCCGTCCCAGAAATGGCAAATCAAAATAACTCTTGGCTAAAGACCACAGATCTTCATCCAAGGCTGCTGGAACAGGTGGAGGAGCCTGTGCTTGTAAAATACAGCCTGATATGCACGGGAAAGGCCTCATGGACATTTCAGACTTGAAAGTAAATACCAAAAGCCTGAGTCACGCTAGAGGAAGCCGCCTTTGGGGAAGCATAAGCTTGTTTTATATTTTGTGAGTCAAGACCTTTATGAAGTGAGAAATCAAACAGCATGTGACCAGGAAACCACTAGCCCACAGAGAACTAAAAATAAAAAGGCACCAAGACAGTTCAAGGCTGTGTCACCAACCATCAATGGAAGTCTTTGACTGTTGAGCGGACAGTTGGAGTTGGAGTCCTCAGACCTAGGGTTCAAAGCCTCTTTTTGCCTCATCCTCACTGTGTGGCCATATACACTTTATCGGACCTCTCAACCTCCATTTCCTCATCTTTATAACGAGGGGTTTAGACCAGAAGATCTCAAAGGTTCTTTCTGGACAGTTGGGCTGTAAAGCGGTTGGAATGCTGTACTTGGAGTCAGAAAAACAAGTTCAAATCCAGCTTCAGATACTTACCAGTGCCGTGACCCCGGGCAACTCAATCACCTGTCAGTCAGTCAGTTAGCTAACATTTATTAAGCCAGTCACTTTGTTTAGTCTTGGAGATACAAAGAAAGGAAAACACCAGCCCCTTTTCTCAAGGAGATCACAGCCTAGTGGGAGATACAGCATGTGCACTGCTAAACACAATAAAATATATACACAAGACTTCTTACCTAAGTAAGGACTTCAGCTGGGAAGGAGATGGAGATAAGGAGGGAGAGTGTCCCAGGCTTCTGTTCATTGTGCATAACATGGGGATGATAACAGCACCTACTCTAACAGGGCTGCTGTGAGAGTCTGGTGAGATGACACACGGGAAGCTTTTTGCAAATCTTAAAGTGCTATGTTAATGTTAGCTATTATTATCAGATCTTGTGATCTTAAGTGTACCAGCTTGGGGAAGGAGGCTCAAGTAAGGGGGACAAACACTGATGTAAGGTGGATGAACACTGATTTAAGGTGGATCTATCTCTAGGTAGATCCCAGGGAGGCTTTAGGGATGGCCATGGTTGGGAGATCACTCCCTTGTTCTCCTATCTTTAAGAAGTATATTGGGCTTAGAATTATATCTATCTATTAAATATCAGATAATTGTAGTCTAAGAGGACAGTTCTTTGCGGGAATTCAGGAGAAAAGCCTCATTCTCTGGTCATTTGTGAGGTAAGAGGAAGTAATTTTGCCCCAGATCTCAAGGGAAACAGCTTAATCCTGGGGCCTTAGTTTCCCTTTCCTACTATATATGCTCATTTTGCAAAAGATAATCACATATAGCAAGCAAACGTATTTATCAAAGTAAACAAGTAAAACAGTCATGAGGGACACTATGGAAATTTGTTTAGGCAATAGAATATCCAAGAGAAAAGGGGGGCTCTTTGACCAAACCAAGAGTGATATCACATTTTAGCTCATCTGTCTTCCTGCAGGTGTTCAAGTCTCCCAGGACTATCCTTCAGTGGATTGCCACTCTCTTGGACGGGAGGTTGGGGAGGGGGGAGAATACACTGAAATATATCTGAAAATTATACCAAACCAGAAAAAACTCATTGTGGCAGAGAAAGTGCCCACCTGGATGAGTAGAGGGAGATTTCTCAACTTGTAGTTCTCTGTACCAATAAAACCACAGGCATAGTTTCTATCTCTGTCTCATATATATATAGTGTGTGTATACACACATATATACATATATGTATGTAGAGAAAGAAAGAGAGAGAGAGAAGGAAATGGCAAACCATTACAGTATCTTTGCCAAGAAAACTCCATGGCTATCATTCATGGAATCACATAGAGTAGGACACGACTGAATGACTGATCAATAACATATATGTGTGTAAGTGTATACATATATTTTTATATATGTACATTTGTACATACATGTGACTATATGTTTCTTTTCCTGAAATCCTTCTCTAAAATCTCCTCTTGGCATAGAGGTAAACCTTCTCTGCAACTTATAGAGAGTTCCTTAGAGCCCTAAAAAGCTGAAGTGGTTTGCCTAGGGTCACACAGTCAGCATGTGTAAGAAGCAGAACCCTAACTCAGGTCTTCCTAGCTCCAAGGGCAGTTCTATATCTAATATGTCATGCTGCTTTTCCTGTATTTCTTATTTATATGAGTATAACTCAGATCTATAAAACATATTTATATGGCAAGCAAACATTTATCAAAGTAAGCAAGTAAAATAATTATGGGGGACACTATGGACATTAGTTTAGGCAATAGAATATCCAAGAGAAAAAGGGGGCTCTATGTACATTCTAGATATCTATTGAAAATATGTGTATTCTAGCACATACATAATTTATAGGTATAAAATAGATTTCTTCTCCTGTGGTTCTAATAATGGTGGTGCAGCAGACCTGAATTCTGAGCTTATCAGGTATTCACATCTAGTCCAGCACCTCTATAGTGAACCCCAGGAGCACAGCCCAAGTGGGAAATGGAGAGGGTCAAGGCTTCTGTGTCTGTTAGCAAAAGGGTCAGCCTGTGACCAGCTGCTGCTCTTCGTACCTGGGGGTGTAAAAGGAGACCCAGTCTCAAAAAATCATATGGAGATTTAACTTGGAGAAGACTCAAGGGGAATATGGTGGCTGCCTTCAAGTATCTGAAGTGATATTACATAGAAGAAGGATTCGATTTTTTTCTGCTTGGCCCCAAAAGGCAGACTTAGAAGGCAATGGGGTGAAAGTTGCCAAGAGGTAGATTTAAACTTTGCAACAATTAAAGCTATCACAAAGTTCGATAAATGGGCAATTGTGTGGTCCTCTTCTTTTGAGATCTTCCCACAAAAGCTGGAAGGCTTCTTGGTGAGCGTGGTGTAGAGAGAATTCTCTTTCATGTATGGGTTGGACCAAATGGCCCCTGAGTTCACTTCCAACCCTGAGATTATGTGATTCTATGAAGTTGTGTTTGATAGATGGCTGCTTAGCCAAGTAGTCAAAGGATAATTTCCATCAAGGCCATAATGTAAACTCAAGTAGATTTAAAATTGTTTTCTTTTGGAAAAACTGCTGCAATACTTTGAAAGCTGTAATTAGTTCCTTAGAGGATTTTAGCCTGGCTTGGTGGTGAGAGTGCAGGATTGGCAGTCTGGAGACCTAGATTCCAGTCCCAGCTCTGCCTTTCATAGTCTCCCCGGTCTTCATCTATATAATAATGTAGGTTGAAAAGATGGTACCTAAGGGCTCTTCTAACTCAGTTACTATTCTCTGATTGAATATTCTCTCTCTGAGGGTCCCTTTGAGATCCAACATTCTATATTCTAAGGCCTCTTCCAACTCTGACATTCTGTGTTCTCAGGTCTCTTCCGGTTCAAACATTCTTTGACCATATTGGTACTTATACTCTCTTGGCCAAGATCTAGGCTGTATTTTTAAAATTGATTAGACTCCCTTGTTAGTTATTTTTGAAGAGTCTGGTTTTATAGCAATTTGCTTGTCAGGTAATTCTTGATTTTCTGGATCAAACAGCCTGGACAACAGCAGCAGCATTGTCACGGCTTTCCCTATGAACAGATCATAATGTGCAGTCTGGATGAATGGTGCCAGCAGCGGCCTGCTGAAACAGCCTTCTCTCCTTATGCAAAGGTCCCTGGAGCCTCAAGTGGAGATTTTCTGGTTCCCAAAAAGAATGCTTAAAAAAAACCCAGCCAAGACAACTTGACTTTCTTTTTCAGGGACAGATTGAATGCTCTGCAAAGCAACACATTCCCCTTAGAAGGCAACCTTCCCCTCCTGAATCCCTAGACAGCTGACACAGTAATAAATCACAGTCCTGTGGGAAAAACATACTTTGTTTAGCAAATTGATAGGACAGTGAACCTTGTGTTGGCTTCACTCTCCATTCCATTCTGTGGGCGTTCTGTTACATAACCATCCCCCAAAGCTAAGGGCCCTCTCAGTTCATGTATCATTTGAAAGCTCACACTCCCATTGGTCATATACAGTTGATGACTCCTTGTCAATATACATTTTACTGGCTTTCTTCTTCTCAAAAGGCCAGGGGGTTCGGGGAGTTTTACCCATGACCTAAGACTGTCAGAGCTAGAAAGACAAGGACCAAATGTTTCTTTTCCTAGAGCTGAAAATGAAGGAATTGATCCTTTTACCTTGGTAATAATTGTAATAACGATGATGATGTTATTTATTTCCCTTGGTCATCATGTAGATATTGTGTCATCAGGGAAATCATTTGGAGAGTTATTCAATGTGAATTTTTTCCCTTTGCATAAAAGGAATGGGGGCATTGATGGCTGCTTTTAGGATTCCTACTTGAGGGTGAAAAGGGTAATATCATAAAATATGACAAGTTAGATGTGGTTTTGTTGCAGAAGGTGCCTCTCCCTACCTCCCAGCGTATGTGCAAAGCTAGTCTCTTGCTACTCCCAGAAGGAAGGCAGCATGATATAATAATAATAATAATAATAAACAACTCAGGTTTATAGAGCACTTTAAGGTTTGAAAATTGCTTTACAGATATGTCATTTCATCCTCACAATCCTATGAGGTAGATGCTATCCTTATCCTTATTTTAAGTGGAGGAAACTGAGGCAAACAGAGATTAAAGTGACAGGGTCACACAGCTAGTTAAGTATCTGGGCTGGATTTGAACTCGGGTCTTCCTGACTGAGTCCTGTTCTCTATTTGCTGCATCACCTAGTTGGCTGTATAGTGGAAAGAGAGCTCAGTTTTGGGGTTGGAAGAGCTCGGGAGGGAAGGAGGCCAAGAGCCTACTCTGTTACTAACCTTTGCAACTTATTTCTGCATCTCAGTTTTGTCTTCTGCAAAAATGAGGGGGGGGGTTGATTAGATTTTGGGGAAAATGGATTTGGAATAAAAAATCAGAGTTCAAAATGGTTGGGGTTTTTTGTTTATTAGTTTGGGTGTTTTTGGAGGGGGTGTTGTTTGTTTGTTTTACTAACTGCATGACCTTGGTTTGAATCTATTCTCTGCTACTCACCAGCTATGTAGCCTTGGACAAATCCCTCCATCTCTTCAGTGCTCCATTCTGTTGTCTCTAGAACAAGGCCATTAGACTAAGTGGGGAAAGAATGTTTGTGGAGGATACCACTAGTTCATTGTCAGAAGACCTGAGTGCAAATCTATTTACCAGCTATGTGATCTTGAGCAAATCATTTAACCTTTGGGGAACAAGGTTCAGTTTTCCCATCTATAAAATGAGGTTGGATGAGATGATCTCTAGGGTATCTAAATCTTCTGATCCCAGATAGATTGGAAGACCCCTTTCGCTCTTCTAGCTACGACCCTATGCTTCCAACAGTTTAGTAGTGGTGAGGAAAGCGTGTGGGGGGGGAGCATCAATTACACTGATTGAACTGAATTGATCAGCTGGCTCAATCCTAATGTGCTGTCCATCAGCACACAGCCCACAGCTGCTTCCCCTTCAAGAGGGAATGGAGACATCGCCAATGGGGTTTGCCTACCTTCCAGAACTTTTCAGCCTTAATTGAAGAGTTCTTTACTATGAATGCTTACCTTCCTGAAACAAATTCACTTCCTTAGGAAATGCTTTCTAAGCTGGGGAGTGCACCCACCTGTGAAGATATGGCTATGTTATATAACAGAACGATCCCACAATATTTCTCTTCTCACTCAAATATCTCTCTGATGTCATTTCAGCAATGGGAGAGCCCTGAGAGGAATCAGTATGAGTGAATGAGAGTTGGGATGATTAAAAAAAAATCACAAGACAGCTGTTTGAAATCACTGTCTTCTGTTAGTTTCCAATGGGAAGAATTAAGATCTTACGGTGTTTATCTTTGACATTTCCAAGAGTGATTTCCCCTCTCCCCCGCCCTTAGCAACAACCTTTCATTGCTTTAGTGAAACAGTGGGTTTCCCCCATTATTTTCTTGTCAAAGCTGTCATTTTTTTTAAGAGAGAAAAGAAACTTGTAGGTAGCCCTTCCCATTCTCTTCAAGTACATATCCCCCACTGAGTTTCATACTTCCTGTCATAGTCAAAAGCAAAGCCGATACAAAGCTGCTATAAATATGGCAAATGCACATTATCTGTAAAGCGTTAATAGTTGGATGTGTGAGATTGGATGACCAGTCATGTTATATAGAACTGCAGGCCCAAGAAGAATTAGTCAAATCCCAGATGTCAAAAAGTGACGGACACAAAACTAACAACTTAGCAAATGTTACCAGCTCCGTGTCTATAGTGTTTTCAAGTTTACAATGCACATTCATATCTACGAGCTAGGTAGAGCTGGTATCATTACCTCCGTTGTTTGTAAGACAAATCTGAAACTTACAGAGATTGGATGAATTTTCTATGAATGCGGAGCTCAAAAGTATCAGAGCCAAGATTCCAGACCTGGTTTCCATCACTGCTAATAGTGTGGGGCTTGCCATATAGAGATAAGACTTGTTCCCTCAGAACCTCTTGGATATGGGTCACATAATGGGTGTAGTCAGAGCTGCAACTACTCAGTAACTAGTGGAACTTTGGGGAAGTCATATTAGTCTCTCTTGGTCTCAGATTCCTCATCTGTAATATGGGGATAATTCTTGAACTGTCTGCTTTGTAAGATTGTATGGCCATCAACAACTACCCTTAGCTTTTTGTGGTAGCAAATAATTGGAAATCAAGGGGATGCCCATCAATTGGGGAATGGCTAAACAAGTATATGGTATATGAATGTAATGGAATACTATTGTGCTATAAGAAATGGGGAGCAGACAGACTTCGCAGTAACCTGGAGAGACTTACATAAACTGATGCTGAATGAGGAGATGAGAACCAGGAGAACTTTGTACACAATTGTAGACACATTGTATGTGTGATGATTTACTTTGATACACTGGGCTCCTCTCAGCAATGCAAGGTTATAAGACAACTCCAAAAGACTCATGATCGAAAGGGATAGATAGCCACATCCAGAGAAAGAGAAGCGGAGTCTGGATGCAGGTTGAAACAAACTACTTGCTCTGTCTCTTTTTTTTGTTGTTGTTATTTTGTTTTATTTATTCTTTCTCAATGTTCACTCCATTGGTTATAATTCCTCCTTTACAACTTGACTAATGTTTAACGTGAAGGTATTTGTAGATCCTGTATTTGATTGCATGCCGCCATGGGGGTAAGGTGGAGGAGAGGGAGCGGGGAAACTCAAGGGAATGTGTAACTGAATGTTGTAAACTAAAAGTAAATAAATAAATTAAAATTTTAAAAATAGCAGACTAGATTTGTGTCTTCTTTAGTCTCTGGGATGGATGGATGGATAGATAGATAGATAGATAGATAGATAGATAGATAGATAGATAGATAGATAGAGAGAGAGAGAGAGAGAGAGAGAGAGATGATATATTAGATAGGTAGTAGATAGACTAGATAAATGGATGATAAATTAGACAGATGATAGATATATGACAAATTACATATAGTAGATGGTAGATACATAGGTGATAAATTAGTAGATGATAGATATATAATGTATTAGATATAGTAGATATATGATAAATTAGATAAATAGATATATGACAAATTACATATAATAGTAGATAAATGGATGATAAATTAGATAGATGATAGATAAATATATGACAAATTAGATAAGGTAAATAGATAGATAAAAGCATTTATTAAGTGCTTACTATATACCAGATGTTTTATCTGTATAGAACTATAATCCATGAGCCTTCCTCCATTTTGGAGCTCCTAGCCACCCCTAGATTCAGGGTCTATAAATGATTCACAATCATTTATACTAGTCATGGCTAGAATTCCCATCCAGTGCAACTGCTATTCTCAGACAATGCAGGAACCACAAAACAAATAATAAAGTATTTGAGACAGAATGGCTAAGCAATTCAAAGAAAACAAATGGGCAACAGAATAATTCTCAGTCCTTTGCCTCCCACTTCTCCTCCCCCTCCTTATACAAAAAGGGTGCAACCTCCTACAGGCTTTGGTGGGGAAATAGCAACTTCTAGGGTACTCATGCAGGGTAGCGAAATATCCCTTCTGTGCATGGATGGACAGGGTGAGGAAAGAATTAGTCATTCCCCATCTCTTCTCAGCTTGGTCTCAGTAATTGCCATGGAGATCTGTAGACCCTTCTCGCGTACAGTCATTCCCCTCTCCCTCTGACTCCACAGTCATCAGGGTTATTCTGGGGCTCCTGGGTTCTGGGACATCATTGCAACATTTCCCACTTCACCTCTCCTCCTTCTCCTCGATATGGCCAAAGGCCTCTCTTTTTCTTCTGTCTGCAAGAAAGCTCTGTTGTTACTATTGGACCTTCCTACAGTCTTTGGTGGGGAAATAGAAACTTCTAGGGTACTCGTGGGGGCAGAGAAATATCTCTTCTGTGCATGGATGGATAGGGAGAGTCTCTGTGGCTATAAATTTTTTCAAAATAATCTTTGCCTCTGCAAATGATCTCTGCCCCCCAGCACAAGCCTCATGGGAGTTTCCTTAATATGTTAACCAGTCTTCTTGTTTCCACCATTGTTGGTAAAGGAGGGCAGATGGGAGTCAGCCATTATTGTCAAGCACCAATGACAGAGCCATTCCTTGGAAACCTAATTCTTGTGGGGTTTCAAATGCCTCATGCCAGGCTAGATGCCCAATCTTTCTGATCAATATTAGCTAACTTTACAGTCATATCTACTTCCATGACTGAATCTCCAGATTTATGTCAGAGGCTTTGGAAATGGGGATTTGGAAGTCTTTTTGGCTTGTTTGTTTTATTCTCTCCTGGCTAGTCTCTTTATAGAAGCATTGACTGGGTCTCAGTGACTACTAGGACAATGTTTGCACTGGCCTATATTTGGGAGCTGCAACCCTAAGCATTTAAAATTTTTTCAGTGCCGGGGAGGGATTTTTCCATTATGTTGCAGGTTCAGTGCTAAGTGTGCAGGATGAAAAGAAAGACAAAAACTGATCCTGGCCTCAAGGAGCTTACATTTCTTAGGTTGGCTAGGAATGCAAACAGTACCGACCACTGGAGAATTTCAGTGGAGACTGACAAAAATCAGTAACACAAGCTCCCATCTCTGCAGTCCTTCAAAGTTTGTAGACCACTGTCTTCACACTGACCCTGTAAGGGAGGGTAGTAGCATCATGAGGAACCTGAGTCTCCGAGAGGTCCCCGAGTGATTTATACACAGTCCCACTAGCCTAGTGGTGAAGAGGTAGCAGATTTGAATGCAGGGCTTTGGGCCCTAAGTTCAAGGCCTTTGTTCCACCACACCACAACTGCAGGGAGATGGCTGAGATACTACTGAAGCAAAGCGATTGTAACGCTCAAGTAGGTTGTGGCCCTGGCAAGTATTTAGAACCGAATATGCCAACACTCCAAAGACTCCTGCCATGTAAAGGAAGTCAACTGTACTAACATGGACATATGCTAAAAGGCATTTTACCCAGGGCTCACCAAAAAAAGCTTTCCAATTTTATCATTCCCTCTCCCTCCCCTCTGTTCAGATCCCTCAGCTGCTAAGTGGGAGGAAGTGTGGGGAGGCTGGCCGGGAGCACTTGGAGAAAGGGGGTGGGAAACCGGGAGAAGCTGGCAGTATAAAAACTACTGTGCTTCCGCCCTCTGCCCTCCCACTTCCCCATTTCTTAGGGAGAAGGCAGGGAGTGAATCTAGCTCCAAGAAAGTATCTCCAGGTTTTGTCTCTCACTTTGCCAGCCTGTTTTCATTCTGATTTCAGAGCTCTTAATAACAATGTTTATAGCTAGGTGGCGCAGTGGATAGAATGCTAGACCTGCAGTCTTACTGAGTTCAAATCTAGACTTAGACACTTACTAGAAGTGTGACCCTGGGCAAGTCACTTAACCCTGTTTGCCTCAGTTTCCTCATCAGTAAGATGAACTGAAAAGGAAATGGTGAACCCTTCCAGTATGTCTGCCAAGAAAACCCCAAAGGGGGTCACAAAGAGTCAGACATGACTGAAAAATAACCAAAAACCAAACAACAAAATAAAACTATTGGCTTACGTTTCAATCATATCATCAAAAATTTAGATCTGGAAAAGACCTTGGAGGTCACTGAATTCAATAATTTTACAGTTGAGGAGACTGAGGCTCAGAGAGTTGTGGTGACTTGCCCACAGTCACACAGCTAGTATATGTCCAAGTCCTTCAACTCCAAGTTCATTACCTTTTATAGTCACCAGAGCCATTCTGCAGCCTAACCCACACCAAATAAAAAGAAAGTGTTTTGGGTTTGTTGGAGTTGTCTTTGGCTGGAGGGAGATGAATGTCTTGGTTTTGCTTTGAAGAGAGTGGGATTAGCACTAAGGAAGGAATACTTAGAAGGCTGCCATCTTGTTTGCTCAATCTCTGGAGCAAACTGGAAAAGTTTGGTTTGTGCTAACTTCAGCTTTGGCTGGGGGTGTCACAAACCCCTGGCTGATCATAAAAAACTCTGAGGACACAGCTCACTTCCAGGGACTTATGTAACCCTCATGTGAAGAAGCTGTTTGTTTATGAGGGCAGCACGTGGAGGATGCTGGATAATTTAGGAGGGAACACTCATGTCCCAGAGAAAGTGAGTGAGCAGGGAAGCAATGACACCCTCACGTGTCAGGTACCCGTATGACTCAGACCATCAATTATCTGGTGACTAATAGAACTCCTAACTATCTTACCTGTAAAGAAAATAGCTGAGAAAAGGCAAGCTTTGACATTTCAGCAATGGCATAATCTCATCTAGTGGGCAGTGGAAAGGTTTTTAAAGGGTTAAACCTTCGATGGTGTGGAATCCTGAATTGTCTGGAACATTGCATTCCCCAGCAGTGCCTCAGCTATGGCTGCATGAAGAATACAAAGTCTTTAAAAAAGAAAAAACCTCTGGCCAGATGACTCTGAAGCACTTAGCTGTTCTCACTGACGTTTACTTTCTTATAAAGATCCAGAGTTCTTACCAAACTCTGCCTTGGTGAGCAGAGGGAAAAATTAAAATTATTCTGTTCTGGGAATCAGCATCTTCTAAAACCCACTTACCTAGGAATCAGGGGGCTTGGGTTCAAGTTTCAGCTTTACCATTAACTAGATATGTGAGCTCAGGCAAATTATTCTCTCTGAACCTCAGTTTCCTGTTCTGCAAAATGAGAGTGTTGGAGTAAATGGTCTCTAAGGTCTTTTTCCAGTTCTGTGATTCTATGTTAGCTTAATTCAAGATATTCACTGTTTTAATTTTTCTCCTAATAGAGGGAGTTTTCCTGTAGGAATTTGACTGGGCTCTCATTTCACATAGCACTGAATGGTAATCATAAAAAGGTGACTTGTTTTTCTCTACCAGTTTGGCCCTAGATTGTACTTGTGACCCCACTGAACCAAAAGTTCAAGGGTATCTTAGTTGAACTTGGGTTTGACATAAAATATTGAAAATCCTGATTTCTCTTCATCATCAGAGCAACAAAAAAAATGGTTTCTGTCTGCAGAGAATGATGAATACACATGGGGAAATTTCAAAGGCATGTAGGGAAAGTGATGGAAACCTCTTTAAGCCAATTGAAACACCAATGGAATTAGAAATTTTTTTAACTTGATGAAAATGACAAAGAGGAACTTTTTTATTTCATTTGGGAAAACCCCACCATTTTCTTGATTCCCTGAGCCCCAAAACATTAGAGCCTTTTGTGGATTGCTGTTATAAAATAAGAACAATAAAGAATAAGAAGAGGAGCAGTTAAAACCAAAAGGAATTTTAGAACATAGAATGTCAGAGCTGGAAGGGATGTAAGAACCTAGAATTTTAAAATGGGAAGGAAGCTTAGAGATCATCTCTTCAAAATCCCCCATTTTAAAGATGAAGAAATAGTCTGAGTAGGGGTGGTTAGATGGTGCCATGAATAGAGCACCAGCCCTGGAGTCAGGACGACCTGAGTTCAAATCTGGCCTTAGAAACTTAACACTTACTAGCCACGTGACCTTGGGCAAGTCACTTAACCCCAATTGCCCCCTCCAAAAAAAAAGGGGGCAAAAAAAAGAAGAAGAAATAACCTGAGAGTTTAAGCAACTTGACCAAGGTAATTCTTTATCCTGGTGCCACTTGGTGGTGAAAATTAATCTCCTTTCTCCAGTAAAGAATGGGCTCATTCTTGAGTGACACTAATTTTGACTTGAAATTACAAGTACCACTTAAGCCAGGTTAGTGAAGAAAAGATGGCAGCTGATTCCATCAGATCAATATGTTTCTCTTCCTCCATGACCTTGACATGGATACAAGTGTGAATTCTGTACATAGTTTTGTATATTTTAATCTATGCCTATGAACTTGCCTTTCGTTTAAAAATAAAGCAGGAGTCTAGAGTAAGTCTAGTGCTACTTTTTTCCCCGAAACTTTTAAGCACAGAGTTGCCCAGTGGCAAAAGATTCAATCTATCTCCTACTGCCTTTTGCCACCTTAGGATTCTGCAATCTTACAACAATCTCTTAGCTCGATGTAGTGCTTTGCAATTTAAAAAGTACTTTCATATGAATTATTTCACTATAATCCTGTGAAAGATACAGGACTAGTATCATTGTTGCCTTTTTATAGATGAAGTAACTAAGGTACAGAAAAGTTAGGTGACTTACCCAAAATCACATGGCTGGTAAGTAGTTGAACTTGTACTAAACTACTGGATTTCTGGGGCTCAGTCAGAGGCCACTCTAGATGTGGGTTTGACTTCAGTGCCAAGGAACTCACTTTCAGGTTGGTCAGTTCCTTTTCTGGACAACTTTAATTGTTAGAAAATTCTTTTATCATATTGGACTGAAATTTGCCTCCCTGTAAATTTTGCCATGGTTACTGCCTTCAAAGGCCAAGCAAAATCAGTCTAACATTTCTGCTGCTTGATGATGTTTCCTTCTAGATCTTCCCTTCTCCAGGGTAAACATCCTCTAACTGATCCTTCTGCTTATAGAATAGCATGATTTCAAGTCTTCCCCCCTTTTCTGATCAGCTTCCTTTGAAGACAGGCTTTGTGATTGGGACAAGACTTTGACAAGATGAGATGTCCTCTTAAGTTCTTACCAGCTCTGAGTCATGATTCTATGACCCTTACTGAGCTGGGGTTGGTTGGGAGCTTTTAGCCCAGGGCTAGTCCCACCCACCTTATATTTCTAATGGTCTGCTGCTGTGGGAGGCCCTAGTATTTCTTTAAATGTTCTTCTGATGGGAGGCAGCTGTACTAGGGATGCTGATGGATACAATCATTATGACTGAATTGACTGATCAATTCAGACAAATAAACACAACTGATGCTTCCTTCATTTAACTGATTAAATCATGGGATCTTAAGATGTAAAGGGACTTTCCAGCACACTGTGGGGGGAAAGGAAGAGTGCTGTGTGCCAAATGTGGTGCAATATGCCCTCAGTTTCAATCCTGTCTCTGTCTACTATGAACTTTGAGTGAGCACTTAGCCTCAGTTTCCTCATCTGTAAAATGTGGGGGTTAGACCTAGATGATGTCTAATCTCTTCCAAATATAGAAGTATCATCATCTAAACCTTTTATTTTTTTAATTTAAATTTATTTTATTTTTAATTTATGGAATAAAATAAACATTTCTATAGCATAGTATAATAAAAAAGATGATTGCACATGAAACTGCAAATCTATTATGTATAACTTGCTATTTCTTTTAAATATATAATAAAGTTATCATTAAACTTCTTTTTTTCTTCCTCCTCCTCTCCCCCTGCCCCAGAGATGGATACTCTTAGATATAGATATGTATATATGTAAAATCATTCTATACAAACTTCTGTTTGTCCGTTTTTGTTGATATCTTTTGTTTTACAGTTTGTTTTTATAGAGGAGGAAATGGAGGCCTAGACAGGGAACTGGCCACTTCAAGGCCTCCTAGGTTGGAAGCAGCAGGAGCAGAATCTGGACCTGGGTCCTCCATCCCCAAGTCCAACCATTAGACCCCCCTATCTTAACTGGTAATTTTATTATCATCTAAACCCAGCCTGCATCTGTTGTCTCTGTTCCTAAATAAGACCTATGAAGTGCTTGCCTACAATGACTGCCCATTAAGTGTTACTTAACCGAAGTGAACCAGGGGCAACCAGAGTCTAGGCAGTGGTGGTGCTTTATATTACACCTTTTTAATTATTTTATAATTATACTTTTTTAAATTATACCTGGTACTTATGAACAATTTGGTCAGTTAAGGACACTTGAGTACCTAGCAACCTCTGGGTATGGGCTTCAAACTAGAAACCAGCAATGTGCTATCCAGTGTCACACGGTAACACATCAGCATTTGCTTGTTCTTTGGCCTCATGCTTTGCTTGACAACCTTCCTGTGGAGACTAACGAGCATTTTGAAATGCCGTAGAAATCCGTAAAGGCCAAGGTCCTCATTGTACTTGGGAGAACACAGCTAGTCTTGATTTTTCTTTTCATTTTTTTCTGGGCCACCACCAAGTGGAAAGTCATTCTAATTTCCATCTTTTCTTTGGTGAATTAAAGCCACTTACATAAACTCCAGGACACCCAAAACCAGAATTTCTCAGAGTGCCTCATAAGAGGTCAGTGAGCAGCACAGCCCCCTGCTTTCCTCCTCCCTGCCATTTCTCCCCAAAGTTATCTGCTCCAGTTCACAGGGAAAAGTTTCCATGACAGAAGCATCTCAGATATTGCAATTAATTTTTCAGCTGTCAGCATACCCAGAGCAATTTTTTAAAAAACCCTCATTGAAGCTGGGTTATAAATTCTATGTGGAGACAAATGTTATAAATGAATGGTCCTTAAAACAGGTATTCTTCCAATCATCACTGCTGTCTACTGGTCCAGAGGATAAAGAATGGGAGTAGAAGTCTGTGTAGCTGGTTGAATATGGCAGCATAAATACAACTGTCTAAACATCCTCATTTTAGTTGGTCTTCAGAGACAGCATGTTGGAGATGAGGGGAACATGGTGAGGGAGAAAGGACCCTAGCCTTGGAGTGAGATGCCCGGGGTTTAGCATGGATTCTGACACTAGCCATGGCACTCTGGGCAAGTCAATCCCCCCAACAAACCTCAGTTTTCTTGTCTATAAAGTGGTAATCATAATATTCTCACTACCAACCCCATCTAGGTCATAGAAGCATGGGAAGTCAGACCTGAAAGGGGTCTTCGATAGACTATGAGAGCCAGAAGGAATCTTAGATTGTTAGAAGGTAACAACTATAAGGGATCAGAGAGGTCAATTAATCCAGTCCCCTTTGTTTTATAGATGGTGGTTATGAGAAGCCCATGTAAGAAGTCATGGAAACTTTACCCTGTGAACTAGAACAGATAATTCTGGGGAGAAATGAGCACCTTGGGCAAGGCAAGGAGGAGGGAAATAGGGAGGGGGCAGTGCTGCTCACTGACTTCTTATGAGGCACTCTGAGAAATTCTGGTTTTTGGTATCCTGTGGTTTATATAAGTGGCTTTAATTCACCAAAGAAAAGATGGAAATTAGAATGACTTTCCACTTGGTGGTGGCCTAGAAAAAAATTACATTTACAAAATGTAAAGTAAACCATTAAATGTGAACTGTTATTAATAGACCCCAATAAAAGTAAGATGGAACAACTTTCAGAATTTTTAAAATTAACATTGGACAAAGTGCCACACCTTTCCTTTACTCAACTTTGACCATTTTTCTCATTTCTCTAGCTTCATTAATGCAGAATATAATGTCTTACATTAAGTTTTACAGTGAACTTGAAAAACTCATACTTGAAGCAATGAGCTAGAGGGAACTTTAGAAAACCAATTTCCTTCCCTTTAGTGATGCGGAAACGGAGGCTCAGGAGTGAAGTGACTTATTCAAGATCACACAGCAGTCAAGCCAGACTCTGAAGCCAGATCCTCCACCTCCAAATCCAGTGCTCTGCCCGATGTATCAGATGTCTTGTTGTAACAGTTAAAAATAACATTAGGCACTGTTACGTGCTCTGTGCTCCCTGTTCTTTCACTTCACTCTTTGACTGGTTGGCTTATTCCTTTTCTACTCTTTCTTTTCTTAGATCCAAGATCAGGACCAGCCACTTGATGGTAGAGCAATGGCTTTTAATTCCAGGGACTTGAATTCGAGACCTGAATCTGCCCTTAGCACACAGTGCACCCCTAGCCAGAGCACTTCCCTATTGTGAGCCTCAACCTCCTCCTTTGTAAAATGAAAAAGATAGATGAGTGGTTGGTAACAACCACTAACAACACTCACATGCTAGGATTCCATAAGTAAACAGGTCTCAGGTAAAATAATAGGATGTGAGCTTCCTACGCTATTGCTTGCTTAAAAGCCAGGTGTGTGTTCTTTTGAAAGGTTACTAGGTATGAAGAAGCTGGTGGTTGGGGGGGGGGGCAGTGTTTCATGAGAGCTGTGATTAGAAATGGTGAAACTAGACGTACCTACTTAAGAAATAAAGCTGCCTTAAGAGGATTCCACAAAGCAGAATGCGATGGCAAAGGCAGGATCTCAGACCCCTCCTTAGCACTCGGAACCGCGCATTCGAGACTGAACCACGCTCCAGGAGCAGGATGAGACAACGGAAAGATAGTCTCACTAGGAGCCAAGAACTGTAGCTGTGGCACTCTCTGTCACGCTGTTTCCTCATATTTATACAGTGGAAAGGAGGATGTTTTCAAATAAATCGTCTAAATATGAAATCCCGAGAATGCATTACTTTGAAAACGTTGCACGCACCGTTAACAGCCTTTTAGTTGGTTATATTATAAAGCATGTTGTAACAGCTTTAAAAAAAAAAATTCAAGCTGAAATGTGTTTCCCTAGCCCATATGCTGAATTCTGGCATCCTCATACCTTTTTCAAGCTGCTGTCAATTAGTAACAAAATTAATTTGTCTTTTATCCCCTTTGTAAAATAACGTTCATGCATAGAAAGGCACGGAGCAAAAAGAAGACTTTTCTGTAGATCGAAGGTAGACCATTAACTTGTAGCTGTGGAAAATGAAATATGTTCTTCCGAATGTCCACGGATGGCAAATTGGACCTTCAGTAAGCAAACAGAGGAAAAGGAAATGGCTTTTGTTGAAGGAAACAAAGCACTTTCCAGGCCAGCAAGCTGTAATCTTGGACTTTTTGCCATATGCGTGTGTTGCTTCTGTGTGTATATATGTTTTAAAGAAAGAAGAAAAGGCAAGAACTCAGAGGTCACCCATTGCTGATTGCACATTAGCCTGTCAGGAGTGGGAAAAGAGCCTAGCTCTATAACCTGGGTGAAATTGACTTTTAGGGCCCCTGTTTTCTCAAGTCATTCTCTGTTATTTCTGCACCATGTAGTGCCGGAATTTGATAACAGAGCTGGCAGGGGAGGTGACATTTGTGTGCTTGTAAAAGAATACTTTGCATTTGTGGATTTGTTTTCATTGTTTTATGGGTTGGCATCACCAAGGAATGTGTCATCCAGTGGCCAACCTGCAGGTAATAATCCTCTCTACTTATCTAGGTTTGTCCTTGGGAGAAACGTTACCCTTTGTGACCTGGACCTGCTAGTTGTAATGTTGTGTCCCACTGGCATGATCCTTGAGAATTCATTGCCATAATTTTTTTTATTGCCATGTTGGGTATTGAAGTAGGGGTAATAAATATTATAATATTATTTAGAGGAGAAATTCCTTTAATTTCAAAGAAAAAAATAGAATTTTCAGAATCATAGATACAGAGGTGAAAGAAACCTTTGAGGTCATATAGTTCAGTCCGTGAATTTTATAGGCAAGGAAAATGAGGCATGAAGAGAATAAGCCCAAGGTTACATAGGTATTAAATGGCAGAGCCAGATCATCTGATTCCAAAGCCGTCATTCTTTCCATTAAACTATGGGGGCTTTAGAAATCATCTATTCTAGTTCTTAACCTGAAGTCTATAGACTTAAATCTGTACTTTAGTCATTGCATTCCAGCGTAATTGATTTTCTTTGTCATTCTGTGCATTTTATTTTATGCATTTTAAAAACATTATTTTGGGAAGGGGGACACATAGGCTCCATGAGATTTCCAAAGGATTCTATGACGCAAAAAGTTCAGCCTCTTCATTTTATAAATGAGGAAACTGAAGCCAATAGAAGCAGAGATGACTAGCTTAAGGTCCCACAGTTTGTGTGTACCATAGATGAAATTCAAACAGGTCCTCCACACTGTGGTGAGAATGTGATGGCCTTTGCTCTCCTTCTACCACTCTAGCAGATGAAGTGTCTCTTCATGTTAAGAGAGTTTCTGCCTGAGCTAATGGAACAGTTATAGAAAAATAGATCACTGACTCCTACCATGAAACAAATTTCACCTTGATTGAAAAGCCCTGCTTTGAACCTTTGACAACTAAGTTGTATATATATATATATATATACACATATGTATACATGTGTATCTGTATATATACGCATATAATCAAATTGGAGCTTATAGTAGAGAGGAAAATTGTGAGACACAACCCTTCTTATTCAAATGAGTGAATAAATTCAGGCTATGATTATAAAACAGGAAATGATCATGGAAAAAAAAACCTGCTGAAACTTGATCATTCAGACTGGTCTGTAAGTGGTTATTGAATGAAGTCATTTTTCTGCCAAATCTTCCCCACCCCAACCACATGAAAGGGTTTAATCAATAATAGACTCTTGTTAACCAGTACTCCTACAGGAAGGAATTTCAGGGTGCAATTGACTCCCCTTGCCAACCAGAATTTCTAGCAGGCTTTTAGCAAATGATGAATAAAACTGTGGTCGGCTGAATCTCACTCAATAAAACAGACGGGACCTTCAGAATCAGAGTGGGTTATTAAATGAGGTCCTGCTGGCATACATGATGGACATTCAGGAAAATTTCTAGCTCAGTATAAATATCTAAATCTATTAAAAATGGCTTCTATAATTTGAAGATGTAATTCTTAATAATAACTCTAAAGACAAAGATGCATGGACATTCTTGAAAATAGGTTGGAATTAGATTATTTCTCTTAGTGCCAGCTGCTGCTCTGCCCACCAAAAAAGAAAGCCAGTGCTCCTGAAAATAGATCTCTAGCCTTTGGCACAGAGCCAGAAACAGGGGGTGGGGAGAAAGAGGTGCCTTTGGGCTCTACCATTCCCAAAAGAGAAGAAAGAAAAGAAATGGAGGGAGTAGAAGTTCTCTGTATGGCTTCTTTGCAGTCTTCCTATTATTTCCAGCCAATTCAGGGCATGAATAATTATCTTCCTTCTTGCAAGAATCTGTAGCCTGCTCCTGAGGTTTGACAGCAAAAATTATACCGTCTGCATTTAAAGCATTAGGTCATATCTGACAGCCAATTTGGGGGATGTGGTCCTTTTTAAAGGAACCTGTCAAGTTTTTAATCAAGGTGTTACTGCCCCAGTACCAGTAAGAATACAATCTTCTTAGTCCAGTTATGTGCCCCATTGTTGCCCCCTTTCCTAAGGACTGCTGGTCTGACAGGAGTCAAATCAGGGTGCGTGTATACATAATGAAGTGTCACCTGACAATGGCTGTATTTCTGAGAACTAGGGCATTCCTCTAACACTGTGGTTGTTGTTTACTTCTGATATTGTGATAGCACTTTCAGGATACATGCCAGAAATGTCCACTGACTGTGATGACTTGTTATTCAGTTATATGCTGATGCCTATTTGCTCTGGTTTCCTCTGTTCCCTTGACTGGTCTTTTATTGTGTCATTGTCCTTGACTTGACTTCTGCTCTTGGCTCCCATTAATCAATTAACAAGAATTTATTAAGTGCCTACTTTGTGCAGGCACTCGGCAAAACCATGGGGATACAGAGACAAGAATGAAACCACCCCTGCCTTCAAGGAACTTACATTCTGTCAGAGAAAACGACATGTAGATACAAATAAATATATGCAGAACATACAAAGTAAGCACAAGGTAACTTGGGTGAAGAGGTGTTGGCAGCCCAAATCCTGCCTCGCATCTGATGCTACCATTTCGGTCCTTTCTCTGGTATGGTGACTCTTGTTCTGGACTAGATCCTTCCAGATGTTAATGCACTCTAACAACACTTCTGCTTCCTCTGTTCATTGATTTAGACATATCCCATCTCTATGCAAGAAATTTGTTATCCAAACTGTTAGGTCTTATCCATCCAGGAAGAAGATTGGACAGATCACTTGTGACCAGATTTGGCCATTAAGTCATTAGAACAAGCAAAAAACACAAACCTACTGGGCTAGATAATTTTTAAAGATATTGTTAATGTATAAAACAATCTAAAATATTTTTCCATATCAGGGAGAGAGAAATGAATTATCCTCAAAACTAAAATGTCTCATTAAGCCTTGACAAAATCTTGATTTTTTAAGGCCTTCTTGGAAAAGTTAATTCTTAAATGGCAAAGTGTATGGTTTTTTTTTTTGAAAATACCTGTTCAGTTGCAACTAAAATCTTATGATGGTTTGATGGAGTTATAGCAGATTCACCTATTGACATATGTGTACATGACCACTTACTAGTTATGTGACCCTGGGCAAGTCTCAGAACTTATCAGATTCTTAATTCCCTTAGCTCTATTTGGGAAAAAGTATTAGACAAAATCTAGTGTTAGTTAGATCTAGTGTTAGTTCTATCATTAACTAGTTACGTAACTTTAGACAAGTCACTTGAGCTCACTGAGTCTTCAGTTTCCATGTATATAAAATGAGGATGTTGGACTTGATAAACCTCTGTGGTTCCTCCTAGTTCTAACAGTCTAGAATTCTACTCCATACTCTTTACATTTAACAGAATCTTACCAGACTGGATCAGAACTAAAATGTCAGTCTTACTTATGATGGAAACCTTACTTGACCACCGGATGTACTCAGTCCTCTTGGAATGGATTAGGAGGCAAGGAATGAAAAGAGAGAGATTATACCAGAAATTAGATATAATTAAAGTCTTTTCCTGGCATTGTGTCTACTGACTGTGTGGTTGGAGGATGATGGAATGAAAGTTTTCATGAGTTCTAATGTCTGAACAGCAAAACTTGATTCCCAGACATTACCAACCAGTGCGTTTGAGGTCAACAGCTGTAAATTCCTTGGAACACAAGAGCCCAGTTCTACTTCTCAACAAGATATGTTTGGGGTCATGTAGATAATGACCTTAAAAAGATGTACCTGATCAAGACATTTTCCCTAGCACAACATTTTTGGTCCTGGATTTTGTGTTGTTCTCCATTTACCATTAGGGGTGTCCTGAAGATACAGAGTTTATTTTCCCAAAGAGCACAGTGTTTTAAAGTACATTCTGTTTCTCCTTGTCATTGTACAAAAGGTAAATAATAAAGAATCACAGCCTCCATCCTCATGTGATCTTTAATAAAAGGAGATAATGGGCATTGACTGAACAGCCATGTTGATTATATTATTTGATGTTCTTATGAAAAGTAGATCAATAGATTTTCTACATCCTTGACTCTCTTTGCCTTTCCACTATTCCCCAGATTACATACAGATTTCTTGAAATTAACATGGCATCTGACAAAGTGCTAAAAGTAAATATACCAGAAAACATTGCCTTCCATGCATTACTGGCAGGACCTAATAAATTCATTCTGCCTGGGAGGGTAGTGTCCTGTATTCCAGCCAATCACAAGGTTATTATTAGTCCTGAGGAACCAAAGAGGCAGAAGGGTGTCAGGGAAAAGAGTACTGAAAATAAAGACAGAAGATTTCTCTTTAAATTTTGTTTCTATCACTTACCATGACTATGGGTGGAAGAATTCCCTTCTATTGGTCTCCATTTTTATATCTGTAAAATGAGAGGGTTGGGATAGATGATTTCTAAGATCTTTTCCAATTCTAAATCTATTAACATATGAACTAGGAAGATCAATTTGGCTCACGATGAGTTTAAAATAGACAGGAGACTGATTGATTTATTATCCTTCTCATTGACCAGATTGTTAGGTGATACAGAGAATAGAGTGCTGGGCCTGGAATAAGGAAATCTTACTGTATGTCCCTGGGCAAGCCACTTGACCTTAGTCTGCCTCAGTTTCCTCATTTGCAAATTGGACATAATAATAACACTCACTTCCTAGGATTTTTGTATAAGTCAAATGAGATAATATTTGCAAAGCACTTTGTAAACCTTAAAATGTTATGTAAGTGCAAAACTTTTTTCCACAGACCCAGATCAAGCCCCTGCCTCCAAACAGAAAGAGAGAGAGAGAGAGAGAGAGAGAGAGAGAGAGAGAGAGAAAGAGACCCAGAAGATAAACTATAGGATGAAGAAGAGGGGAGCCCCACCCCTGCCTTGACCAGCCTGTCAAACTCATTGAGTGCATAATTACCCCTGTGGCATCCCAAATTAGGCCCCAAGAGCTCAGTAACTTTCAGCCCTTTTGGAATTGGGACATACTGTTACTTTATTCAGTAACACCATCTGCCCCATCACCTAGAAGTGCTGGAGGGAATCTATTTGTTCAACTAAAATGAATTTAAATGAGTTTTGTTTGGTTTTGAGACATCTGAGAAGATTCCTCAGTGTCCTTAAACTAACTGAGATAACTCCGCCCTTCCCAATCCCCCAGAACTGGGACCGACACTCTACTCTCATTTCCATGACACTGTGGGATAAAATTGTGAAGTCTGAAGTCTCCCACTTGAAGTCAAGGGGAACCATCTCATGCATGGCTCTGCTCTGTGAGCAGATCTATTTGTCGTCTTCCTTCCAGAAAATGCTGACCAATCTCTTGTCTTTTCAAAAAGCTGTGTTTTCCTTACTTCAGCATCTGCCAGTTGCTTGCATCTGTAAGATTTACTGAATGTTCCATTCGTTTAAATAATTAAACACACAATCCTTCATATCCTAGAGGAGGAAGTATTTGCATTTCTCCCTCACAGCCCCTAGACTTTCAACTTGTATATCTTCTTGATTAAAAAGTGTTGCTTGACACCATTTCAACAGAATGTAGATTTTTGTTGACTTGGTCTTATCTTTTGATTTCTATATTGTATAACTCCTAAAGCACTGTGCAATCAATTCCCATGTTACTCACAGAGTAGCTTAGGCAATCATGATGTAAAATCAGCTTAAGAATAATAGGGAGGCTAGACACAGAAAAAGTTCTTGACAATGAAGGCTGTAGAATACTGAATTGCGGAACCAAGGAAGGGTGTGAAGTGAACTGTCTGGAAGTCTCTGTAAAAACCAGGGTAGATTCGTTTCATTTGTTCAATAAAATTATTTGTCTAAGAGGGGGCTTAAGTGTGGTCCTGCCTGGAGGAGAATGAATTTGAGCATCTATCAACATCCAGTGCAGAATCACAGGTGATTTTTCTAAAGTGTAGGTTAAATCCCTGAACCTTCTCCTCTTCAGCCTAAACATTCCAGTTCCTTCAGCCAGTCTTTATATGGCACAATCTTTAGGCCTTTCACCATTTTGGTTGCTTTCCTAAAAAATTAAAATAAGTTAAAATGAAAGTGTAGATCTGACCATGTCAGCCTTCTACTAGATAGACTCTTTTTATTTTTTATTATTATTTTTAAATTTTTATTATTATTATTATCCATTAGCTCCAGGATCAAATATAAAATCCCCGGCAATATGTTGTTGTTTGATTGTTTCAATCATGTCCAACTCTTTGTGGCCTCATCTGGGGTTTTCTTGGCAAAGATACTGGAGTGGTTTGTCATTTCCTCCTCCAGCTCATTTTGGAGGTGAGGAAACAAAGGCAAACAGGTTTAAGGCATTTGCCCAGGGTCACACAGGTAGTAAATGTCGAAGACTGGATTTGAACTCATGAAGATGAGTCTTATTGACTGCAGGCCCAGCACTGTGCACTGTGGTGGGCCCTAGCTGCCCCCTCTGACAACTAAAGCTCTTTATAACCTGGATTCTTCCTACCTTTCTAGTCTTCTACTTTATTCTCCTCTGTGCCCTGATGACCCAGCTATACTTTGGTCACAGGATCCAAAGGATCAACAGATCTTTGTTTGGATCATAGATATAGACATGGAAGGGACCTTAGAGGTCATCTAATTCAATCATCTCATTTTACAGATGAGGTTAAGTGACTTTCCCAAGGTCACACAGATAATAAGTGAGTCAGGATTTGAACTCAAGTCCTCTGGTTCCAAATCGAACACTCTTTGTCCTACACCACATTGCCTCCCAAAGTAGGGAGAAGTTTAATTTTAAACCAGCTGGGCTTGAGGTGCTGATGAAACATTCAAGGGAAAATGCCTGGTAGGCAATTGCTTTTCTGGAGCTTGATAAAAAGATCAGGATGGGAAACACTGATTTGCCTAACTGTGATCATTAAAGACTTGAAAACAAACAAATTCACCAAGGAAGATGGCACAGAGGTGGAAGAGAATAGGGAAAGGAGAGAGCTAAAGAAGGAAAAAGACAAAGGGGAACCAGCAAAGGAGACCAAATAGGAGTGGCCCAAGAGGTGGGGGGGAGAACCAAGAGAATTCGGTTCCATGAAAGCTAAGGGAGCAGAAGGTAACAAATGGTCACATCAAGGAGGGTGAGACCTGAAAACGGGGATTGGTTTGGGTGATCAGGGAGGTGTGGGTGATCTTCAGAAAAGTTGTTTCCTAGAGTGAAAGAAGCAGAAGCCGAATCATATAGTATAACTTTGGTGTTTCTCTACTGTGGCCTTGGAACATCAGATAATTACAATATGAGATATTGGCTTGATCTTCCTGAAATATTTTAGTGATAAAAAAAAGCTTCCAGTTCCTCGTTTCTGACAAATCCTTAAAGTCACTATTAGTAATTCTTTAACAGTACTTTATTTCACTAGAGACAATTCAGATATAGATATGGTTGTCAAGGTGAGGGAGTAGAAAAAGTGACTCAAGAAGGGAGATGAGAGGCAGCCTGGGAGCTTAAGGGGGCAAGCAGGATTTATGGATGGATGGATGGATGGATGTTTGATTTCTTTTTTAAGAGGAGGATATCTGAGCATTTTTACAGGTAAAGAGGAAGGAGCCAATAGAGATCAGGCATTAGAGATGCAAGAAAAAGAAGGAATGACTGAGGAAGCAAGGTCCAGGAGGGGAGGAGAGGGAGGTATTTCAAGGACTCAGGTTTGCTTTGGACAGAAGGAAAGAAAGTAACTTCTCCAGAGAGAGGAGAAAAGGGGCAGAGGTTGAAGACCCAGGGGTTCTGAGGTAAGGAAGAAAGGAATTGAAGGATTTCTGGTCAGATGACCTTGGCCTCTGTAAAACAGAAAGAGAGCTCATTTACTGAGGATATCCGGGTTGAAGAGGAGTTGGGGCTTAAGAAGAAAGGAGAAGGTTTGTAATGGGTACTATGTGGATGAGATAGGGAGATAATAAGGGATTTTTAAATTTATAAATACATACAATCTAGCAATCAATTAACAAGCATTTATTAAGTGCCTATTATAATAACTCACATTATATCGAAATTTAAGCTTACAGAGGGCTATAATAGCTGGCAAGGAGTATGTTATTAAGTGCCTATTATAATAACTCACAATAACTCATACTATATAGAAATTTAAGTTTACAAAGTACTATAATAGCTGGCAGGTAGTGCATTATTGTTCCCATTTTACAAATAAAGAAATTGAGAATGATCATAGGATTATAGAGTGAGAATTAGAAGGACATAGAGAATACCCAGTCCACTCCTCTAATTTTACAGATGAGGAAACTGAGACTCAGGGAGATGAAGGGACTTATCAAAGGTCACTTAGGTAGAAGGGGCAGAGCGAGGCTCGAATCTGGACTCCAAAGCTTTGACCAAGGTCACATAGCTAGTAAAGTCGAAGCTGAGATCTTGAACCTAGGTCTCCTGATTCTTCCAATATGCTTTCTGCAAGTGAAGAAGAGGATGGTCAGCACTGCTGGAACAATTGGAATTGATGTAAGGTTGGTCTAGAAAAGTAAACCTTGGAATGGTAGATTTGGGATGGAAGGAACCAGAGAGACTATCAGATCCAACCCCCTTGTTCCACAAAGCCTAGAGAGAGGAAGTGCTTTGTCCAACATGGTAAACAGCAAAGTGGATCAACTCTTATAACCCTTTCAATTCTATTACCCTCTGGAGGGAGAAAAAGAGACATTTCAGGGAAGCTGATAAGGGCTTATGTAGTGCCCTGACCTTGTGAGATGAGGAAGTTGCTTGTTTGCAAAAAATAGCAAGAAAGTTAACTTCTCCAGAAGGGAGGACATTCTTTGTGGGGGGCCACTTTAGGAATCCGTGATAGGGGATGATGTGGTGGAACAGCATGGCAGGTTCCTCCCCTTCTTTTACCATCATTCAAACAATTAGGGCTTATTCCTTTGTCTTTGGTTTCTATCTACCCATCTCCCCTTTTCTCCTCACTTTTAAATCATAGAATCATCGGATTTGGAAGTAGTTCTTCACCGTTTTTTGTGTGGCAGCTTCCTTCAGCAATCTGGTTAGCCCTTTTCTAGATGTTTTTAAATGCAAAAAACCAAAATACACAGGATTATAAAGTAAAGCTATTATATTGAAATAGTTAGGGGCGGCCAGGTTGCCCAGTGAGTAAGAATGAAAGACCCGGGATTAGTTCCGGCCTCAGATACTTGACACCCACACAAAATAACTGGCCATGTAAACTTGAGCAAGTTACTTAACCCCAATTGCTTTAAAAAAAAAAAGAAAGGAATAGTTGTCCTTAAAACAAAAGTCCATAGACCCCATGTTAAGAACCTTGATTCTAGCCCCAAACCCTTCATTTTGCAGGGAAGGGAACTGAGACCCAGAAAGCCAAAGTAACTTGTATGAGGTCACCCATTTTTTGGCAGAGCTGGGACCAGAATCTGTGTTTCTAACCTACCAGTTCTCATGTTCTTTCTGCTCTTTGAGGCAGATAATCCTTTAGCCCACATACTTTCCCCTTTCTCTTCTTCTCTGCCAAACTAGCAGAGGAACAATGCCTCAATGGGGTGGGATCCCCGACTCTGTTTCAACAGGAAAGAGGAAATGTGGAAACCTGCCATTCCAGGTGCCCACCTGCTTCCTTCCCCAGGTCCTAACAAATCTCAGCCACAGGGGGTAGGGCCAGGGCCACAAGGGTACCTAAACCTGACAATCAGAAGGAACAGGGGAGGAGGAAAACTGCCTCATTTCCCCTTCCTGGATCTCCCTTGGATCCTTTTTCTCTAATGCCTTCCCAAGCAAGCCTCCCCCAGGACTTAAGTGTTGGGTAGAGCCCCATGACTTGTCCAAAACCACGCAAGCATATCCCACCTCTCTACCACATGCCTACTGTGCCCTCTGCAGCATATGAGCCCAAGAGGAGGAAGCTGAGTCTGAACTTTGGTTTATTTGTTTAAGCATACAAAGATTTGGGCTCTTCTGGAAATGGATGTTGGCATCACTAAAGCTGAGGGCCTCAGCACAGGCTTTTCCACTCTGATGTTCTGCTGGGTCTGATTCTGCCTCCTCTTCAGAGGAGATTGTTTTTAAGTTGTAATAATAACTCGCACTGGTATAGTTCTTTACAATTACCAAACCCTTTTCATGTTAGCCACCCTGACACTAGCACAGATTTTGTTGTCTCCACTTTACAGAGGAGAACACCAAGACATAGAGCATTTAAGTGACTTGCCCATGGTCTCACTGCCATAAGGATTGGAGCTTGTGTTCAAACCCAAGTCTCCTGACTCTGAACTCTAGCCTCTTGCCCTCTGCACCACAGTACACAGTGTTACCTCTAGGCTGTTGGCAAATAAGCTATTTTTAAAGCTTAGTTGCCAAAAGTAGGAAGAAAAATCTCCATTTCAGCCAAGAGTTAGAACTGTCCTCCAGGCTAGGGTCAAAAGGCTTTTGAAACATATCAGGTTAACCCAGAGGCAATGAATTAAGCAATGAAACTTTGTGCAATGAAGGCTCCTAAGAATTGAGAGCTGGAAGACATCAGAAATCATCCAGCCATCCCCCCCTGTTTTCAGAGGAAGGGGCCTAGAAAGGTTAAATTCATAGGCTTTTAGGAACTTAGATTTAGAGCCCAGAGGGACTTCGGACGTCATCTAGTCCAACCTGTTGTGTTAGAGATGAGAAAACTGAAGCCTAGAGAGGGCTAAGCAAATTGCTCAAAGACATAGAAGAATGGTAGGTAACACCTCTCGGATTCCAGCTCAGATCACAGCATTCCAAAGCCAGTGCTCAAAAGCCCACTGACTCTAATCAAGGAAAGTCAGTTTTTACCAATTGATAAACTCCCTTCTATGTGTCTTTGTCATTATATTATCTGTGCTGCCCTCAAGAAGTTTACATTTTCCTAGGGGAATCTACATCTGCCAACAAGTAAATACCGGTTACAGACAAAATAAACCCAAAGAATAACTGTGTGACCCCCCAGGAGTGCTTTTCCTAACCAAAGGGTTTCATTTTTCCTCAAAGGAATTCATGTGCTAGAGGGAGAGCTCAGCTTGCTATGATGTCACTACCTAATGAAGAAAAATTAGAAATTTCCATCTAAAAGGATGTTCAGGAAAGGCAGGCAGGCTCAGGATGTGCAGCTTCCAGCCAGTCCAGGCTAAATGCCACCCACCCCTTGCGGATGCAATTCCAAAGTGAACTTTGCCTTTTGACCCATCCTTTCCAACGAATACTTTTACTCCAAATAGTAACATGCCACCTCATGTTCCAAACAAATTCTGTTTTTCATATTTCAGCTGGGAAATTTTTTTCACTCAACTCATTTTGTAAGCAGCTCTGTCTTTTGTCTTTTGTCCAGTGAAGAAGGCAATTGTATTATGTTAAGAGATCCCTGGATCCTGGAGTCTGCCTAATCACCTGAGCCCAGCTTGATTCACAGTCTCTTTCTGGCCCCATTCTGTTTCTTAGTCCAAGCTGAGCTATTTGCCGAGTCCAAGGAAATGGGTCTCTTCTGTACCCAAGCTCCTATTCAAATAACTCCTTCTCCTAGAATTCTTCTTTTACTGATGTCTGTAACAACCCCTCATCACTTCTTATTGCCTCCTAAGTAAAATTCAGCCTCCTTTGTATGGCCTTCAAAGGCCTTCCGTGATGGAATGGCTTCCCATCTGCCTAGTCTTATCTCCTACTATGCCCCATCACACACACATACACACACTCACATACATTCAACGCTTCCATCACTCTGAGCCCCAAACACTCCCCACAGTTTTCCCCATCTGTACATTTACTCTAATTGCTAGAAACTTAAAAGCTGAATTCTCCCTCTTTATGACAGTCACTCATTGTTCCTAGTGTGGGACTCTGGGTCTGCACAAAAAAAAAAAAACATACACACGTTTCTTAAGTGCCTACTACATACCAGTACTTTGCTAAGCATTTTACAAACAAAACTCCTAACAACCTCTGAGGCAGGGGCTGTTATGATCTCCTTTTTACAGTGTGAAGAAACTGAAGTGGAGATAGATGAAATGATGTGCAATCACTCAGCTAGTTAGTGTGTGAGACCGAATTTGAGCTCAATCTTCTGACTCCAGGGCCAGGACTCTCTGGTCCATCTAGCTGTAAAATAAGTTTAGCCTTTTTACAAGACAACCACTAAAATACTCGAAGATATTATATTCTCTCCACTCTCCCCGTGAATCTTTTCTCCAGGCTAAACATCCTTTGTCCCTTTCATGGTACCTCTTATGGCATGGTCTTCAGTCCCCTTATCCTGGTTGCTTTACCTTAAACAACTCCAGTATGTCGATGCCTTTCCTAGAAGGTAGCCCCTAGAACAGACAGTAATGCTGCAGACCCTTTCCTTACTTCTCTTCGAACAGGCTAAAAGTTTTCATGAGCTTTCTTGGAGACTGTTGATTGATCTACATTGAGTCCGTAGCCCACTAAAAACCCCAGATATTTCCCCAGAAACAAGTCAACCGCATCCTGAATCTGTAGAGTTGATTATTGAAACCCAAGTACAGGCCTTTACATTCCTCACTACTAAATTATTCATTTTCATCTTGTTACATTTGGCCCGGTGCTCTCGCTTATCAAAATATTCTTGTATCCTGATTTTGCCATCCAGTGTGTTAGCCGTTCCCTCCTAGCTTTGCATGGTGGGCGCATCTGTCTCCAGACCCTTAGCTTAGGGCATTTTCTACTCTGCCATCCTGCTTCCCTGCCTGCCTCCCCAGACAGCTCCAAGAGACTAGAGAAGTCTTCCAGATCTGCCTTTGAGAGAAGGAACAAAGCCCTCCACGATGTAAGACCATCCAGTCTCTCTGGCCTTACCTCACACTCATCATATGTTCAATGCCTCAGCAGCTCTATCCACTCAACACTCCTTGAACTTTCCCACCTCTGCTCCCCACCTTTATTCTGATGATTAGAAACAATGATGGTGGGGAGATCAAGAAGGAAAAGAGATTGTCATGGGAAAATCTAGCTCCTGGTTTACATATTTTGTTTTGTTTGGGCTGATCATGGGTTATCTAAGTTGTGTTCTCCCATAGAAAGATAGGAATGTGAGAGAGGTGGATGTGAGAAAGTTGGATCCACACAGCACTCCCCCGCCTCATGTGAGCAGATGAATCTCCCCACCCCCAGAGGAGTGAGCACTTCCCCTCTGGGCCTGAGTCCCAGTCAGCGTTGTTCTCCTGTTTTCTTAGCCCCTTTGCCCATAGATGCTGGTTTTCCCTGCCAAAAATCTGGGGATAAAAGGTAGCTTCATTCAAACACATTTCAAAATGAAGCAATCATAATGAAAGACTAACTCCAACAAACCTACTCCATCCTTGTCACTGGAAATGCAAAAAACCCAGAATGAAGTGGTCTACTCAGGAATGCGAGGCAGAAACACAGGCACTCACTTCAGAATGAGATCTGTGCCAGTGAAGGTGAAAGGTCCTGGAGAAGCAAACCAATGTGTTCATTAGTGGTCTCAGAAACAAGCCTTTTGAACAAAGGCAGCAACCCAGAGAGGTTGAATTCTACAAGCAGGTGGCCCTAAACTTTCCCCCAGAAGTAGCCGGATGGTGCCGAATGAACAAAAGAGCTCCCATCCCAAGTGGGGTTTGATGATTTGCAAAGCATTTCCCTTTAAAAGAACCCTGTAAGGTTAGTAGTGTATCAATATACCCATTTTACAGATGAGGAAACTGAGGGCCAGAGAAGAGAAGTGGTGTGTCCAGAGTCACACAAGTAATAGGTGCTAGAGCACCTCTGTGTTTTTCCTCCAGGCCTAGAATTCTTTCCACCAAATTGCTTCTCCAAGGCAGTTGAACCAAGTCTCCTCAGAGACTACTTCTATTTCTTACAGAGGGGTAATTGTACCACTACCAATCAATCAATAAGCAAGTCTTCGTTGCCAGGCAATGAAGATACAAAAATGAAAATGATTCAACCCCTGCCTTCAGGAATCTTACTTTCTATAAAGAAAGACACAATATGTATAATATATTTTGGCCATAGCACTTCTTGAAGACTATGTACTAAGATGTAAAGAGATTGCTACCTTCGTTAGTACAGGGAACACACACATCGCCTAAATTATAGATCCTTGATTGTTGAAATAAATGTGAGACTGCCGTGGTAGGTACTGGGAGAGATGCGCAATTCAGAAGAGACATAGTCCTGTCCTCACAGAGGTTACCATCTGATTTCTTTTCTCTCTCTCTCCTTGATATCATCACTGGACCCCCTGAGCTACTTGTGATGTGGTATGTTGGGAACAAGCCTTGGCATTGGAAGACCTTGAGCTCAAACCCCAACTCAGCTACTTTTCTCCTATAGGATTGGGGGTCATTCACTTCTTGTTTCTGGCCCTCAGTTTCAGCCTTTGAGAAGCCAGGAGGTTGAACTAAAAGTTCCTTCCCGGCCTCACCTTCTGTGATTCTAGGGGCCTCTGCTAAAAACAGTGAAACTCTATGCCTCTGATTCTCCCAAAGACCCTGCAGGGAATAGAAAATGAGCTCCCCTCCTTTCTCTTCAGCTTATTAAATCTGCCACCACTGCATTGTGTGTGATTCCCATCTTGCTGAAAGCCTCTTCTAACATAATTAATAAGTGTCTCTTAAGTGGGCTTTGTTTTAGAGCACTTATCATTTGGCCATATGAGTTAATTGAGCAGTTGGTAAGGATGGAGAATTTCCCCTTTTGATCTCCACTTCAAATGTCAGGTTAGAATCTCTCATTTCTTTCTGTGAATTTTGTCTAAAACGATGCTGAGATCATGTTGCACCCCGTGACCCTCCAGGGATCATGGCCTCATGATATGTGAAGACTCATGAGTGATTTCACTTTCAACTCGAGAGGCTGTTTCCTTATTTGTCCAGATTCTGTTCCCTCATTGTCTGACCTCAAAGCTCTGGAGGTCAGGCAGGCCAAGACTCTCACTTGCATTGAGATTCTCCTTCAGGATTGTACAAGATTCCTCCCTCCTGCCTTTCTTTCTAAAGGTCTCTCAAACCTCGTGTAAGTCCCATTGGGCACACAGAACCCAATAATCTGAATGTAGCTAAAGAGAAGGTTCTTCCTTCCGGAAACTAGCTTTCCTCAGTGGAATTTGAGGCCCAAGTTCCAGTCAGTTCTGACCTCTTCTGCTGTAACTTTCCTTTCTCCAGTGGCCCTTCACCCTGAAGGAAAAATTCCTCTTGAAATAAAGAGGAAAAGAAATGTCCATTCAACTGAGATGAATAAACAGCCTTCTAAGGAGCTGATAATTGTGCTATTGATTTATTCTGGTGTGGAGTGTTTGAACAAAGTTCAAAGAGCAGAGCCTTTAAAAATATTAATGAATTTTTTTGTCCTGCAAAAGATCAAAAACTTGAGTATGATTTAAAGGGGTCAGAACTGAGATGGCCACCCAAGTAGATAAGATAAATCTGATTTTCTAGGTATCATTGACACTTGAGAGGAAAGAATTTGTGCCAGGAGGAGTAGTCCTTGTCCCATAGAAACAGACCTAATGGAATGAGAGAAGGCAGAGAACTATTTGGAAATGTGAGAGTCTGACTGATGCTAAAAAGAATTTGAGTTAGGGTTAAAGGAGAAGAAACAGATGTAATATTGCCAAAGAACTATAAATACAGACCACCTGGCCAGATGGAAGGAATGGATAGTTCTTCCATAGTACAGCTGACATATTTCCAAAAGGTCAAAGAAAAAACATGTATGATCCTAGAGCCAGAGTCTCTCAGTAGTGACATGGTTCATATGGTAGAGTCTGAGCAGCAAAATTCCAGTCAGAGAGATAAGAAAAAGCATCTAAAGAAATTAGTGTAGCTACACAGAGATGTGTCAGAGGTTAGGTTTTAAACAAATGTGCAACTTTGAGGAAAGGAGTATGTATACCTAAGGATAAACATAAGACCAGCACTAGCCTGCAAAAATGTCAGAAAGGTTAAAACCCAAAATGAGCTGAAGCTCCGGTGGTTTTCTTTTTAACTGTGTGTAGCTAATAGGTTGATAAAGGGGTAGGACTACTCCTGAGGGAAAGTATCACTAGCAGGTGACAGAAGGATGAACTACTCAACTCCTATTTTGCTTTCTAACTCCATAGCAAGGAAAAAGGTCTTTGTTGAGCAAAGGAGAAAATTGATCAAGATAAATCTGGAGATTGCAAGAGAGCACCTGATCATCAATCAGCAGGAAATGTATTAAGGCACTGTGCTGTTTGCTGGAGATTTAAGGAAAGGCAAAAACATGGCCCTTGACCCGGCAGAACTCACATTCTAGTTGGAGAGAGAATGTGATATACAATGTAAGCGAAAGGTAATGTCAGAAGGAAAAAGGAACTAGGAGAGTTTATGGGAGTTAGGAGGAGAACACCTAGAAAATCCTCTTATAGAAGGTAAGATTTAAACTGAATCTTGAAGGAAGCAGCAAAGCCAGGAGGTGAAGGTAGGAAGAGAAAGCATGTCCAAATGCACGGAGATGGGAGATATTATATGAGAGTAACATAGAATATATAAGGACATAAAGGAGGGTAGTGGCTGTGCGAGTGGAGTGAAAAAGAGGTGTTATGAAGGTAGAAATGACAAGATTTGTCGTGGGCCTCAATTTTCTGATTTGTAAGGTGAAGGGGTTGGACTAGATGTTTTTCAGGTTTCTTCCAGCTCTAAATCTACAATGTTGTGAATTTAGGGCTGGAAGGGACCTCACAGATCATCTAGTCCCACCTCTTCCTCATAAAGAAACTCAGCCCCAGAGAGGATAAATTATCTGACCAGTATCTCATCACTGGTAATTAATAACAGAAACAAAATATGAATCTAGATTAGAGAATATTCTTTCCATCACACTACACTACCTGAATCCTCAATACAAAGTCATCCAGAATTCACTCATAGACAACACAACTGGACTATTTTCTCAGGCAAGTTTCTTTGCTTCTTTTGCTGGCTAATTGTAAGATCCAGAACCAGGGCATGCTTAGGGAAGTCAGTCATAATGATAGCGTCATTCTTGATTGTCCTCTGTCTTTAGAGTCTTCCCTTCCTCCCCATCTTCCCTTCATCCATCCTCCATTTGGGAGTATCCAGTTAGGACTTCTCCTGCTCAAGGGATTAATTAATAAGAACCCACCAAGAGTTGAGAGCTGCTCTGGCCCCTACATCCTTTGATCCAGATTATCAAGCCTTATGCAGATGAACTGCAATTTAATGGCAGAGGAAGTCCAAATGATGATTTGGGGAAGAAGGAAGGAAGAAAGGTAATGTTTCATTCTGAAGCAGATCTGTGTTTATTCCTTGTGATTTCATTCATTCATTGAATCCATCAATCAAGAAATATTTATTGAGTGCCTACTGTGTACTAGATACTTTGCTAAAACTTATATGGTTCTATTTTCATTAAATATGTATTAAAACTACAAAATGGTACCACCAATTGTCACATCAGCAGACCTGCCAAAAGTGTAAAACCATATGATGAGTGCAAATTAGTCTCAGTGTGAAATGCCTAGTTGAATTCATCAAGAATTCCACTTCAGGCATGAGGTAGCTTCAGGTGGAGAGTAGCACAGTGAGAAGCAAAGCGTGGGAGCTGTATTTTCACCTCACCGCCATCCTTTTTGAAAGTCAGTGTGGTGTAATGGATAGGGTCTCAGGAAGACCCAGATACAAGGGCTACCTGTGTACTGTAGAAAAGTCACATCATATCTTAGTGCCCTAGAGTCTAAAAGGAAGACGAATTGCCAATCTGTATTAATGGAAGGAGTTTCCTTATCATGAGTTCTCTGTACCACTGTAACACACAAGTCCAGACAAAAATTTAAATAATGATTTAAATTTAAATGCAGATTTCCCTTCATCTCTTAAATATCCAAAACCGCATTCCTCCTTTCTAGAAATCATTCTTTATAATATTTCTTATTTCATCATCATTTTCATCTTTCAAAGAAGGCCCTAGATCTCTATGATTCTGGATCCCTGAGAATGCTTCTTTCTTACCATTTATTTCTTTGTTAGGGATGGAGCATATAGAGGGAAAAGTATAACAGAATAATATGGGAGAAAATACACAATTAACCATCATGATCATGAATGTGAATGGAATGAACTTACCTATAAAACAAAGAGGATTATGTTGATAAGAAGCATACTTGAAATGTAAAGATTCACACAGAGTTCAAATGAAGGACTAGAGCAAATTCTGTTATGTTTTAGCTGAACTTAAAAAGGATAGCAATCATAATCTCACACAAGGTAACAGCAAAAATAGACTTGATTAAAAAATAAATAGAGAAACTACATTATGCTTAAAAGCCATACTGACAATAAAATAATATCAGAGCTAAATATATATGCACCATATAGCATCTCTTACATCAACTGATATAGAGTAAAGTGAATAGAACCAGAAAAACTATTTATACAACAATAGCATTGTAAAGACAACTTTGGAAGACTCAAAAATGCTGATCAATAAAAAGGTCAACTTTTGTTTTAGGTGAAACATGCTACCTGTTTCACAATAGAGCAGTAATAGATTCAAGGTGCAGAATGAAACATACATTTTTGAACATGGTTAATAAGGGAATTTGTTTTTATTTTTAATGAAGTTGGAAGGTTAGAGAGAGGTAAGGAATAGCATTCTCCTTACCCCCAATTCCACTCCATAAGAGAAGAGAATGGAAGGAAGGAGTCACAAATAAGTAGGACAGCTTTGCAAATTACATATTGAATTAATCATGTACTTTAAAAGAAAAGCAAGCTCTCTATAATAGAGATTCACAGTTTCATGTGCAATCTTCTCCTTCTGTTCTACAACATATATGGAAATGCTTGTTTAAATTGGTATTTGTTATTTTTATATTATGTTTAAATTGGTATTTGTTAAGTTCAGAATAAAAATAAATAAAATTTTTCAAAAGAAAGTTATTTGTTGGTACTCAGACTTTGGAACTGACTGACAGAGTAGGACCAACAAAATTTGGTCTAAGACCTGCAATAAAGCTAAATTAATAGTCATTTAAAACAAGGTACAGAAGGTTTCCTATTGCTCATATAGGACTAATATTACCATTAGTGGAAAGAGGACTGGGTCTGGTGTCAAAGATCTGACTTCAAATCACCCTTTATGCAAGTAATATCCCCTCTCTAGATTTTAGTCCCCTCATCTATAAAATGAGGGTATCTGACTACATAATCTCTAAGGTTCTGTTGAGATTTTAATCCTATGATCCTAAATTCTGTCTCTATTCTGGTCTATTTACTTTATGACTTTGGTCAAACTCTCTCTGAGTCTCAGTTTCCTCATCTGTACAATGATGAAGTTGGGCTAAATTATCTGTGAGGTCCTCTGCTAGCTCTTAATATTTATGAATTATATGAGTTAGATTTAGTTTACGTAGTTAAAAATAAAACCCCAACAAAGTGACATGGTCATTGTAGCAAGTATAAGAGGATGAGAATGTTTCCTTTCCTACCTTCCTCCTCACCCTTCCAGAGCAGATGTTCTTAACTTAGTTTGTGTCACAGACCTCCCTAGCAGTCTGGGGAGCATTGTTTTTAAAGGCACAGAATAAAATGCATAGCGTAACAGTGGAAACAGAATATATTGAAATATTGGAGAGAAAGGGGGGAGGGTATTTATATAGACTCCATACTGAGAACCCCTGGGCTAGAAATATCTTTTGACCTTTCATGTGGTTTATTTATTTTTCTGCAAATAATGATAAAAGTGACTCCTCCCTCCAGGCTTAGTTAATAGCCCTCTAAAGTCTCTGAATGAATGATTTTGAAGAAAGGGATGATTTCTCCCAGATGTTGCCCTGTTCACCAAAACCTCTCTCTCCATTAGAATATTCCAGTTTGTGAACCGTCCTATCAACTGGCTTTCTTCAGTGGCACCAGGAGGCAGCCGCAGCCTCATTGTTTCTATAGCAACTAATGTACTTCAAAGTGGGGAGAGTAGAGGGAGAAGAGGGAGAGGACAAAGAGGAAAAGAAACAGCACAAATGTGTGACATTGAGAAAAAAATAAGAAACCTCTGAGGAGGACAGAGGGTGGCCTAATTTTATGGCCCCTTCTTTGGAAAGACTTCTCTCCAGCACACTTGCCTTTTAAATATATATATCTTCATCTAAAGCTGCCCAGTGAGCGGGCAGAGCTGAGTCCTCTCCTGGTGGGAGGTTAATGTCATAACAGGACTGTTGGGAGTAAGGAAAGGGGAAGATTCTAGGTAATTCTAAGTATTATGACTATTATCTCATCATCATCATCAGCCTTATACTTCAAGAGAGTCATCGTTTCATTCCCCACCACATGCTTCATGCTTGTCTGTGTCTGGATTCTTGTCTGATTCCTGATTCTTATTCTGAGCCTTTAATCACATACCCACTGTCTATTACTTAACCATTACTCAAAATCTTTGCAGCTTCATACGACCTATTGGAGAATGTGTGTCTTTGGTAGAACTTTTCAGGTGACCTGGAGTCACAATCATGCCACGATGGGCAAACTGGGAAAACTTGGACTTAAGTAGGAGACCTTGATGTCAATATTGTATTGTACTGTGCTTGTGATTTCACTGGGATAGAGAGCTCCTGGGGAGGTCCTCCTTCTACCAGTGCAGACTGACACTTTCTTTACAATTTCTTGTCTTTCTGAGTTGCGTAGGATGCTGAGGGTCCGGTCACAAAGCCAGTAGTTGTTAGAGGTGGGATTTGAACACAGACCTTCCTAACTCCAAGGCCAACCCTTTACCTGCTATGCTAAGTTAATAACAATAGCAGCAACAACAACCACCACATTCTAATGTCTCGCTTTTGTATGAAGGGAACCTTATGTTGCTGAAGGCAGTGTCACTCTGGAAAGGCATTGAATGTGAGCCTGATAATAAACTTGATGCCCATTTCCTGAAGACCAGATTAGCTGAGCTCAAAGAAGCCCATTATCAGGTTGTCCACATAGTGATGAAATCTTTAGCCACAACTGTCCAAGACCAATGTCTCTGAGAGGCAGTATGAGACTGGAAAGAGCGTTGGTTGGGCCAGCTAAGTGGTGCAGTGTATGGAGCACCAGCCCTGGGGTCAGGAGGACCTGAGTTCAAATCCAACCTTAGACACTTTCTAGCTGTGTGACCCTGAGCAAGTCACTTAACCCAGTTGCCTCCAAGAAAAGGAAGGAAGGAAGGAAGGAAGGAAGGAAGGAAGGAAGGAAGGAAGGAAGGAAGGAAGGGAGGGAGGGAGGGAGGGAGGAAAGGAGGAAGGAAGGAAGGAAGGAAGGAATAAGGAAGAAAGGAATAGAGAGGGAAGGAAGGAAGGAAGAGCACTGGTTTGGGAATCAGAGGACCTAGGTTCAAATCTTATCTCTTTCACCTGCTACTTGTGTGGCCTTGGGCCTTTCTAGACTTCATTTCTTCATCTGTAGATGAAGTACACAGAGTGCTAGGCTGGGAGACAGGAAGACCTGAGTTCAAATCTAACCTCAGACACTAACTAGCTGTGTGATCCTGCATATCACTTAACCTAGGTCTTTCTCAGTTTCCTCAAATGGAAAATGAGCATCATAATAGCACCTACCTCCTAAGGTTGTTAGCAAGATTAAATGAGATAATATTTGTAAAGTATCTGGCACATAGATACTTAATAAATGTTTCCTTCCTTCCTCTCTTTCCCTCCCTCCTTCCTCTCTTCCTTCCTTCCTTCCTTCCTTCTTTCCTTCCTTCTTTCCTTCCTCTCTTCCTTCCTTCTTCTTTCCTTCCTCCCTTCCTTCTTTCCTTCCTCTCTTCCTTCCTTCTTCTTTCTTTCCTTTCTTCCTTCCCTCCTCCTTTCCTTCCTTCCTTCTTTCCTTCCTTCCCTATATCTAAGATCCTCCTAAGACCTAGAGGGCTTTTCACTTGTGTTGGTGGAAGGGGTACCTACATGTACAGAACCATAAATTTTTAATGTATTAAGACAGACATGCTTTGTTCACTGTTAATCCACTTTTCTTTTTACATCGTATCAGCATGCAGAAAAAGTATTTTCAAGAACCCCTTCTTTGCTTCCTCCTTAGTTATTATTCAGCTGTTATTATTCAATGAGGAAACCATCCGAGAACCAAATTCCTACCGTAGTCGACATAAAGGCTGCTATGCTTTCCACAAAGTTTCACAAGACTCAGTTGTGTTCCATTTTATTCCCTTTCCTTTTAAGTTGGCCATGGACAGAGCGAAGGTGAGAGGATGATCGTATCTGATTTCCATGTTTTCGTCAGGGATGTGTTCCAGCATGTGGATCTCATGCAAAAAGATCACCCTGGGCTTCCCATCTTCCTTCTGGGGCATTCCATGGTGAGCAGACTCTGAGATGATGATCATGATGGATGGATGGATGGATGGATGGATGGATGGATGGATGGATAGAATAATGTAGAGTTCTTTAGGGTTCACAAAGTGCTTTATATCTATTATTTCACAATTTATAATAGCTACCTTTTTCTCCAACAGAGCATATGGATTGAGGAAAGATTAGGGATAGGGATTAAAAATATTGAATTTGCAGTCAGGGAACCTGAGCCTAAATTCTTTGTAACTAGGAGAAAGTCAGTTAACCTACATAGAAGCCAGTTTCCTCATCTATAAGGTGAGGGACTGGATGGCCTCTCTCACCTCCTCTCAGCTCTAAATCTAGAATTTTGTGCCCCTAGAAGGCTCTAGACTCTAGTGGCCTTGTATGGGGAAACAGAATGGATGAGGGAATAGAGTAGAAAGGGAGGGGCCTTGCCTCCTTGCCCAAAATTCTCTCCTCCTGGCTTGTACAGCTCTCTTTGTATTCTGACTATTTTGTGTTCCCAGAGAGTTTAATGCTTGTAAGTCAGTGCCAGATTCACAGCCCTGGAGACCAGAGTCCTGGCTATGGAAGGAGGAGAGGATTTTAATGTCTGGCTTATTTATCTTGAGTGAAGAAACTGAAGACAGGGTTGCCAGCAAATATTCATCGAGGTGGGAGGATTTGGTTGTTTGAGGATAATCAGATCATTTTTTTAAAAAGCAGTTTTGGTTCTACCAAGTCACCAGGGCTCTCAAGTAGTAATCAGATAATACTTTCTGGTCACTACAGGCCAGAAAGGAAAAGTATCTTGATTATAAAGAGAGGATTAAATGTGGTGATTGTTTTTAATCTGTCCATTGTGGAGTTGCCCAGTAGAAGTGGGAACTAGAAATAAAGGGACCATTTGTAGGAACTTTTCAGATTTGATCCAAGGAGACCTTTGGACCAGTGGAAAACCCTTGACATGTTATAAATGTACATTACACTTTAAAATCCTGTGCCAATTACCAAGTGCCTGCCCCTTGGAATCCTCTTTCCAGCTCATCAGACAAACTGGGCATTGGTCCTTTAGTAGCAGGAAATTCACCAAGTGTTTTCCTTGGGAACTAAGCTTCTGTGATCTTTTACCAAGCAAACGATGTAAGCACCACCCTTTTCTGATCTGATTACTAAAAATCTCACACCACCCTGACTGGGTCCATGCCAGCTTTGGGCTAGAAATGAAGTGTAAATGTATTATTGTTTAACTTGCAGCCCACAAGCAAGAAGTTTATTTATATCTCTCTGAAATGTTTGCTCTTGGAAAACCCAGAGAAAAAAACATTCGTAATAAAATAATTGTAGTCCTAGTTTATCCAATATTCCACAACTTCCAGTCAAATGTAATGTCCTTCGTTCAGTGCTTTTGGCAAACACCATAATTTAGGTTAGAGGCGTCATGAACGTTACCCCTTGATGTCTGATAAACTCATGATGTCTGATAACTTCTCATTGCAGGGAGGAGCCATTGCTATCCTGACTGCTTCCGAGAGACCAAATAGTTTTTCTGGCATGGTGTTAATTTCACCTTTGGTGGTTGCCAGCCCAGAATCAGCAACAACTTTCAAGGTAAAAGAACATTTGGTTCAGTAAAACATTACTTTATTGCAGGTTCATGGAGTAATCAAAAAATATCTTTGTAGTTCATATTTGCTTTGATTTTATATGTACAATATTGATTGCTGCTACTGTGATGCTGGGATATCTAAGGCAAAATAAGTTTTTCAAAGACTAAAGAAAAATTATTTTCTGATGCCTTTTTTTTTTACAGAGAAAAGCACTATTCTAGATTACTTATTATCTTAACTATTACTAACAAGTTAAGTGCAAACACCAAACTCTTTCTTTAGGAAGGAAGAAGGAAACAAACATTTATCAAGTGCCTGCTATGCAGCAGGCATTGTGTTAAGTGCTTTACACATTTTTATCTCATTTCATTCTCACACCAACCCTGGAAGGTAGGCGTTACTCTTATTTACATTTTACATTTGAAGAAAACTGAGGCCGACAGAATTTCAGTGAGTTGCCCACGGTCATATAACAGTGTCTGAAATCAAATTTGAACTCAGGTATTCTAGACTCCAGATTCAGCATCCTATCCATTATGCCACCTAGCTACCTTAATTTAGCATGTATAATGAGAAGTGAATCATAGTGTATAAACAACTACTGACCTTGGGGTCTGGAACACCTGACTTCAAGACACGCCTCTGACATAGACTAGCTATGTGACCATAGAAAAGTCACTATTTAACCTTCCAACACCCTGGTATACAGTAAACACTTAAAAAATACTTTATCTATGTATCGAAGACGATATGTTCTGGAGTAATCACCAATTTCAACAAGAATTCTTAATCTAATGAAATCACAGATCTACTCATATAAAGATATGCGTGTTTCTTTATACATAGATACATACATACATCTGTGCTAAGGATGGAGAGGTTAAGGGTTTCTACAAAGAATTGAACAAGACCTTCCAAACTAAATCAATATGAATCGTGACATTCCATAACTTCAATGCAAGTAGGAAAATGTGAAGATGTTGAGAAATAAGTGAGAAACCATGATTTAGGAAAAAAGAATTGGAGTGACTAAAGGCATATGGACTATATAGAAGCCACATTCCTTTATGTTATTCACTTTGAGGACCCACTCCAGGTCATCTGACCATCTTCTACCTCACTCTGATTTTGTTTCTTTGTATATGTTGTCTCCCACATTAAACTGTAAACTCCTTGAGGGCAGGGACTGTCTTTTACCTTTCTTTGTCTCCCTAAAACTTAGCACCATGGGTGGCACATAGTAGGTGCTTAACAAATGTTTATTAACTGATTGTCATAAAAGAATTGGTAGGCTCTGGGCATCAAGCACACAAGATAATATCGCAAAATAAATGAAATAAGTTATTTTTTAACAGGCCAGAAAGGTTTGTTATTGATGTGGCAATTATCCCTGAATTAGTTATCTGTATATGGTCAGACCACCAAATTGTCAGGGCAAAGATCACAATTAGTCAAAATCAATTCACTTCAACCCAGTAAACATTTATTAAATACCTATTATGTGCCAGCCATGGCAGCTAGATGGCTCAGTGGATATAACACTGAATCCCGAGTCAGAAAGACCTGAGTTCACATCTGTCCTGGGCAAGTCACTTAATCTCTGTTACTGGAAAAGGAAATGGCAAACCACTCACTCCAGTATCTTTGCCAAGAAAACCATGGACATGGTCCATGAGATCAAGAAGGATCAGACATGACTAAAGGACTGAACAACATGTCAGGCACTGTGCTAAGCTCTGTAGAAACAAAAAGAGACAAAAGGTAGTCCCTGCCCTCAAGGAGTTAACAAATAAAGAAGAAATAATAACAATGGGGGAAATATATGGCATATAACAGAAACAACTTAATCCCGAGCTATTTAAATAAGTAATTGGCCATGAAAATTGGGAAATGGACAAGAAAAATGGTATTGACACTGATAAGGTCAGTCCTTCTATACAAGCTTAACTGTTGTAAATCTGTTGTCACCACAAGAAGACTAGAAATGCTTAGGAAGTGCCTTAATCAACAAACATTTGACTTGCCTAGGAAGTAGAGAATGGTGACTGCCAAAGCCAGTACCATTTTAGAGTGCAAATTTATTTTTTAAAACATTGTGAAGAATGATAACAGACAGTTATAGTCCATATTATCTTATTAAGTCGTGAGGGTCAGTTACTAAAATCAGTCAGTAAACATTGTCAAGTGCCTACCATGTTCTAGGCATTCTGCTAAGTGTTAGAGATACAAAGAAAGGCAAATGGTTGACTCTACTTTTTTGGAGTTTACATTCAGCTTAAAGAAAGCTTGTCAAGAAATCAAAGTAGACAAAGTCATCCCAAGGGTATTTAAAGATAAAATAGAAATCAAAAACTTGAAGAAAAATGGAAAAGATCTGTAAAGGTCCATGAGACAAACTTTTCACCATTAAGGATAATCAACTTACTGCCCTAATATCACAGTCCCAGATTTGCTTTTTGGGGAGTTAGAAATGGGACTGAGGAGAATAAAGCTGGGGAAAGTGGTTCTGCTGGATCAAGTATCCAATATGGAGGAGATCTATGATGGAAAGACACAATTGGGAGATCATCAAGGAACTGATATGCTACGGGAAGAAGCATAAAGTATAAACAAAGAAACAAAAAGCATTAAAAAAAGTTTTTAGTCCTTGTTTTTTTTAATAACAGAGGATAACCTTTTTAAATTGTATTTGCAAATTAACATAGCATGTACAACAGGATTGGATCTTTAGGTGGGTAGATCAAATAGTTGTCCAGATTTCAGTAAAATGGTAGTCACTGATGGTCAGTGTAATCACTGAAGTGAGATCCATAGATATAACTTAGTCCAACTTGATGAAGCCGATGTCTTTTGTGTACTGCCGGAAGCACTGGCGGCACATGTTCAGGCCGTACTTGCGTTATCAGGCCATGCCGGTTTGAACAGACGTGGCACGACCGAGACCCCTGGCCAAATTTGTGAGGGTGGCTCATGGCGCCCAGACCAGAGACAAAAGCTTTAGTCCTTGTTAATACCCTAAAAAGGTAATAGAGAAAATATCAACTACTACCAACCAATATACCTACAGAAATAATTAAAAAGAGTTTGTTCTGACTATCTATAAAAGGAATTCCAAGTGAATGTAGATTGTCTATTGTCCAGATGTGGGAGAAATAATCTACCAGTACTCTGAAGACTGCATGTCATGGTGTATTTAATTTATTAATTAAATATAGCTTTATCAGAGAATACATTGCAGACTTCAAGTCTGGTCTGGACAACAAGAATATCTTAATAAGTGGAGCAAAACAAGACTTTTTCTAATCTTGGGTTGAGAAGAATCAAGGAATGGGAGGTGTGGTATATCAAGAAGTTAGGGTGATCAATTAATCAATGAAACTGTTCACAAAATTCATAGATACATTCAAAGAGGAACCATGGAGAATTAGCAAGCTCCTCCAGAGTACTCTGGGAGAGGTAAAAAAAAAAATCACAAATAATGGATAATCAAAAATTAGACCAGCAAGTAGAACAAACCATTCATTACTTTTCCTAGAGGCATCAAGAGTTTGCTTAGTTCCTTCTGATTAGCAAGGCTGAGTCTAACCATAGGCCTTTGCAGTAATGTTAACCTCTCTAGAAGCACAACAAAATAAGACAGGACTCCACACAGTAGATCGATAAACATTTATTGAGTGCCTACTATATGCCAAGCAGTTCAGGCACAAAAGATAATTCCTGCTTTCAAGAAGCTCACCGTCTAACTTGGGAGACAACATTTGAACAACTGTGTACAAACAAGCTATATACAGGATAAGCTGGAGGTAATTAACAGAGAGCTTCACTAGAATTAAGGGAGATTGGAAAGCTATTACTTGTTGGGACACTGGGATAGATGGGCATTGAGTTTGATCCAGAGCTGAAGTGAAGGAAAAGAACAGGTAGATTTCACAGATTATATATTTCAGCTTTGGGAAATAGCAAAGCTTCTTGAATGATTCCAAGTTTCCCAAAGGCCCATCTTTCAATACCATATTCTACGACTTCTAGTGTATGGCAGCAAGACATGGGACACAGTGGTCTCCAAAGAATTAAAAATGTTTATTGGATAGATGTCATTATATAAGGAGGTTCATGGCTACATCATGTAACCAGTGAAGACTATCAAAGAAGAAGATGACTAAAGGATGTCAACAGCAAGGTTTTTGATAGAAACAAAAGTTAGGGCTGGTTTTGTGGCCAAGGCAAGGGTTGATGAGTGCACAGCCATCATTGCACTGGCATCCTCACAATGTCAGAAGAGCAAAGAAGGCCTCTAGCGCATTAGATAGACCCTCATGACAAATTTATGGGAGGACCTGGCCAAGAGTCACACACTAAATGGGCAGGTGTGGAGGGCTACACGTATCATTGGACGGAACTCCTAAACTGATATGATCAGCAATCCTTTTGAGTTTTACAGGTTAGCCTAGGAGCTGTATGTCCCAGTAGGTACTATTCAGCATAGCTGCAGCAAATATAACTGGTTTGGGAACGATACATTCCCTGTGGAAGGCGACTTCCAATTCCCAAATTGGGACTATAAGATGCTATGTGGGATCCTATCGCAATCATGAAAGGACCTATGAAAACTCCAAAGGGGATAAAGAACACAGAGTTGGGGTGCAAAAGCAGGCATCAGCTGCTACTAGTTGCTTTCCAGACACGACACAGAAGGTCACCTTGCCTTTGAATACATCAAGGGATTTATGATCTTCTCAGTGTTGGTATTCCTTCCAGTGACATGAATTGCAACACTTTCCTGTTCGTGGGCACAATAAGAATGTCATGGTTGAGGTAATTTAGATGTGTTAACACTTTAGAAAGACCAAGTGTTGCACTGGAGCCTCAGGTCCATGCAGTGGGATCTGATTGTACATGAAAGAAGGTTATAACAAGGTCATAATGTTAGCTTGCGGTCCTCAGCAAGGGCTAAAGGCAAACCTGCCTTATATTGAGTTCTGTGCTAAAGTAATTAGTGTTAGGATGAGACCCTGGCATATAGAGTATCAATTATATGCTGTACAATCTTGATTTGCCAGTGCAAGTGAAAGGGACTGGAAGAAAAAAAAATGGACATGGTCCAGATTATCTCACACTTTATTAAAAAACAAAAAGAATAGTCATGTTATAATATCTGAAGGAATATTTATTTCCTTTTAATTTTGTGCCATTTTAAAAGAACCACTAATGACTTACAAAAATTGTACTTTATATTAGTCCTAGGTTAAAAATGTTGATACATTAAACATTGATGGGATTTTGTGTGATGTAGAGTCAGTCACTTCCCCTCACTAGGTCTCAGTTTCCTGTATTTAAAATGAGAGAGAATAATTAGATGTTCCCTGAGCTCCCTTCCCCTTCCAGACTGCTATGCCTCTGTCAAGTCCTTTCTCAGTTTCCTATAGATGCTATTGTCCTTCATAGTTATAGGTAATGGAATCTGAGGACAGTGTGGTGTAGTGAACAGAGTGCTTGAAGGACTCTTAAAGTCAAGGAGATCTGGGGTCAGGTCTTTCTTCAGATGTTTCTCAGCTCTACGATCCTTGACAAGGCACTTAAACTTGAGACTTGGTTTCTTCCCCTGTAACAGGGGGTGTGATTACAGCACCTCCTTCCCAGGGTTTTTGTGAGAACAAAATGAGATAATGTTTGTAAAGCTCTTTGCATACCTTAAAAATATAGATATAGCTATACATATACACACATATATGCTAACCTATTATTATTAATCATGAAGATGATGGTGGTGAGGATGATGAAAAAAGTGGCATGGCATATGTATGTATATATATATATATGCACATATGTGTGTTTGTGTGTGTGTGTGTGTGTATATATATATACAGAGAGAGATAGACAGACCAGGGTTCAAAATCAGCTTCTCACACATAGTGCTATAGGACCCTGAGCTTAACCTCTCAGGGGTGGAAGAGTCCTAAGAATACAACGGAATTGTTGCCCTGTTTGGTAGAGGGAATTCATCACTGGAAGCTTCCCATACTGATGAAATTATTAAAATAGCAGAAGTGTTAACAAAAACAATAATAAATATTTATGTAATGCTTTCATCAAGATGAAAATATTTGTATGCCCCAAGAAAATCCAAGGAGTCCAAAAGATAGCATTCTCCTCACCCTAAAAATCTAGTGTTTCTTGTGGGTACTTTTTATTTCTTAAATGTCAGTGTTTGTCCTAATTAACCCCCTACTCAGAAGCCTGCAATGCCTTGCCTGCTGAATAAAGCCCAGAAGCCTTAGCTAGGAATTCAGGACCCTTCATGATCTGGTCCCAATATACTGTTCTAGTTTTATTCTCCACAGCTGTATTTGGTAGAGCCTTTTGTAAGCATAAGGTGAGTTCAAAACCATCCCAGCCTACTTTAACCTTTAATACCTTAACTAGGTAAGAGCTTATCTCAGTCAACCAATCAATTAGCCTTTAGCCTAAGGGCAAAAATGTCTTCAAACAAGAAGCATGTTTTGTATAGTCCAAGGATACTTGGCCATTTTCCAGGAGTCATATATAAATTACAAAATTTGCTAGAAGTAGATTCATTTAAAAGGTTGGAATAAGCATGATGTTCAGCCAAACTTCTTGAGAAAGAACTGCTTGGAGGTGGGGAAGGAGAGCCCTCAGAAGGCTGGTCCAGAGGATTTTGCCATCAGTTTCCTTACCATATCTTCACATCAGCTAACAGCAGTGCCTACATCGGGATCCAAGGACGATGAGTGCTCATCTGCCAGGCTTAAGTATCCCAGGCTTGGGTATCCCACAAATGGGAGACATGGTTCTAGCAGCCCAGAGCTGCAAGTTACACCTTGCCACATCTACTCACTTTCCTCTGGCCTTGGTACTTTGGGGAAATTGTCATAGACTTTTGGTGGATGTTTTGTATTCATTGTTCTTATAATATATAATAAATATTATATATTATTGTATTTATTATTTTTATTATATATTATTCTGTTCTATTAGTTATATATAAATTATATATAAATATTTTATATATACTAAATATTATCCTTAATAAATACCCCTTTCTAAAAGCTACTTAGATCAGGCTGACTAAATTGATTTTTAGCTGATGATCTTGGGAGGGAGCACCCTAGTGGGGCCTAGAGTCAGAGGCACCCCTGATACCTTGGGGAACCCATAGACCCTTGAAAGGGAGATAATAGCCAAGTTGTGAAGACCTGACTAGCTAGTAGGAATGGGAGTTAGATTAAAGATCCTCATGGCTTATATTGTCTACTAACTATAACAAAACTGGACTAATGGTCTTCCCTTGCTTTGCTTTCAAGGATCTTAAAAATCTCACCTAATCCATCTCATTTGGTAGAAGCAGAAATAAAAGCCCCAGTGTGACTGGTTAGTGAAAGAGCTAAATTAATGGAAGAACTATAACCCAGGCCCCTGGACCTCTCAACTCCAGCAAGGTTCCCAAGTGCTGCCCCAATCAGATTAAAATGTAATTGAGAGATATTTAACAAAATAAGTAAAAATACAGTAAGACACATAACATTTATCTGGTTTTCTAAGACAATATATGGCCTGCAGAGATCCTTGTGTAAGATTAATGGTCCTTGTTTGTGTATGAGTTTGACACCACCATGTTAGAGCATCAAATAAACAGTAAAGCAATAGCTAGGGGGTGCCATAGTACACACAGAGCACCAGGACTGGAGCCAGGAAGACTCATCTTCCTGAGTTCAACTCCAGCCTTAGACACGTTTTAGCTGTGTGACCCTGGGCAAGTCACTTATCCCTGTTTGCCTTAGTTTCCTCATCTGTAAAATGAGCTAGAGAAGGAAATGGCAAACCACTCCAGTATCATTGCCAAGAAAACCCCAAATGGGGTCACAAAGAATATGACACAATTGAACAGCAATAACAACAAAAAGCGATTCTTTTTCCACCCACCCTCCAGTTCCCCTACCAAACATAGACTGAACAATAACAGTCCCTTTAATATACATCCATGTTTAATATAGAAAACTAATATATTTTATACAACTCTGAGAAGACCACATTTCATTGATCCTTCTAAATTGTAAAAGCTTAACTTTGATTTATTGTTTTGTGGATTGTCTAGATTTTAAAATGTGATGGAGAAAATATTAATAACACAGATTAAATTTAAAGGCATGTCATGTATACATTTAGCTGGTTGTTAAACATTTACTAACACACTCCTGGATGCACTTTTTTCTCTTGGGGTCTTTAAGGAGAAGAGAAGTGCAGAATTGGAAGGGTCCTCATGGAATCCATTCCCTTCCTTGATTCATGAATCCGTTCCACAAAATCCCTAAGTGTCAGTGATACAGGAACCACTATCTCGTGAGGCAGCCCATTTCATTGTCAGCTCCAATGAGTTCTTTATATTAATCTGCCTCACAGTGATTTCCATTCATTATCTCTATGTAGGTCCTCTGAAGTTTTCAGTCTTCTTTTCTCCAGTCAACATCTTCAGTTCCTTCAACTGAGTCTCATATAATGTGGCTTTGAGTCTTCTCATCATTCATATGAAAAGCCCCTCCCTTATCTTTGTTAACTCTTTCCCATTGAGTTAGAGCAGTCTAGGTGTTCAGCCTGAAAGCTGGAGAATGGCCCTCTAAAGTTTGTTTCTTCATACCTTGGTTTTAAAACATGACCTCAGTATCAGTGAGCCAGCACTCCACTGACAGATTGAGCCAATGAGCTTTTCTGGTAAAGCAGGCTCCCTCTCTGAAAGTCCCCATCAAAGCAGCATCCATGTATCTCCTAAAGGTAGCAGGAACCACATGTCTCATTTTACCCTCATGTTCATTAGAACTGTCCTCTCTTATCCCCATTCGCACTTCCTTATTCCTAGACTGGTAATCTCTGTCACTTCTTCATTGAGATCTGTGCCTCTGATTGGCTTTCACCCAAGAGCCTTGCCAATCTATGATGCTCTTCCAGTGAATTTAGACACAGTAATCTCAGTGGGCCAGCTGTAACCATGACCTTTCATCTTTGGCAGCCTCTTTGTGCAACTGATTGAGACATATGAAATGTATTTTTACCTCTGACTTTCATGAGCCTGTTTTATAACTTAGAACCTAGTTTTCCAGACTATGAGGGCTATTTGATTATGATTTCACTAAGGATTTATTCTACTCAGTCAAGATTTAGATATAACTTTCACAGTTCTTCTCTTTTCTTTTCTTCAGCTTGGTTCTCCAGGGAATGTAGTAGACCCTGTTTTCTAGCATAAATCTGTCCTGAGGTCTACATATTTAATGGATAACTGTCATTTTGAGTCCAGGGTATACTTTGACTTCTCCTATAACTTGGCTATCTAGTGATCCATTCCATTCAGGAAGAGTGCAAATGGAAAGATCACTGCAGTAAGTCAGTTAATTGATTATGTGCCTGCCATTAATTGATGATGTGATCCTAAGAAAATCTCTGGGCCTCAAATTTCTTCATCTATCAAATGAGGGAGTATGACCACATGATTCTGAAAAACGTTTTAGCTTTGACATTCTACATTCAAATGTCTCTTTCTACCATGACTTGATATGTTCTGAAATCTTTCCCACTTGGATACTCTGTTTTACAGTCTCTTTCAGTATCTTTATTGTCTAAAATGTAGGATCTTCTGGTTCTGTTGTGCTCTGAAATTCTACATTCTAATGTTCCTTTTAGCTCTGACATTCTAGAAGAAATCTCCTAGGCGATATCATCCAACCTGCCTGTGAAGTTTAGTTAGGGAGAGCCTACTACCCTTCTGTCTCCCCCAAGATAGTCCATCCTACTGTGGAATGGCTCAAATTGTTAGGAAATTGTGTGCTTTCTTTTGTTTTTCCTAAATTTGCCTCTGCAGCTTTCACCCACTGCTCCTAGTTCCGTCCTCTGGGACCAAGCAGAGAGCAAATTTAATTTTTTATTTACATGGCAGCTCTTCAAAATTCGAGAGGCGTCTACCACGTCCCACCTCTCCCCAGTGACTTCTCAAAGAACCGTCTAGCCACTGCCTTTCTGTGTCTGGAGGGCCAATTCTTTGCAGGCCTAGAATTCAATGCCTGTCTTTTTCCCTGGGATTCAGTTTCCTGGGTGAGATTAGATAATCTCTAAGGCCCCTTCCAATTCAGAGGTATTGTGACTGTCCTCTAATATAGCAGGATACATGATGGTATGACTGTTGGAGGCTATGGGATCCTTTGATACTTTGAAAGCCTGAGCTTTTTTTGAATTTAGCTTGTCCATTTGTTTCTATCCAATCCATTTAGAATTATAGTTATTGTAATTATATTTTCTCACGTCAAGTCTTTCACCATCAGAGGTTTAAAAATTATCTCATGGAGCTCTTACAACATTTTGGATCAATAGGCCTTTGCAAATGTCTATAGTACCTGGAGTGGCAGGAGCTTCACTGACATCAGGAACAAGTTAGGATGCCGTTGAATCATCATTCCAACCCTCATTTTCTCAAATGTGTAAAAGGGCTTCCCGCCATGCTGGAGTTTCTCACTAATCAGAAAGCTGGATGAGTTTACTCAGTCATATGTTCTGTGGCTTGTGGAAATTTTTTCTTCTTGCATGGGTGACAGTCCTTTTATGCACAAATTGGAAGAAAAAAAACATTTAGATTCTTCTGCATGTGGCTTCATTGGGCATAATGACATGAGTCCAAAGTTTCCCCCTTGAAGCCACTGCTCTAAATGATCTCTACATTTTCATCATCAGTTCTTACATTGTCTACATTATTAACAGGTAGAAAGAATCAGTGCTAGAAATGAACAGATATAATCAGGAAGATGTGTAGCCTTCCTTATTATTTCTCTGTATTAGAGGATAGGTTCTCTTCTCAAGGAGATAGTTACCTATCCATGGTCCTGGCCACTTGCTGAATTTAGCTTTTTGGGATTTCTCCACAACTATTCCAGGAATCGATTCAAGACTTCAAAGGAATATTGCATTTGGTAACGGCCAAAGCAGCTCAATGGAGTCCCTACATTATTTGGGTGAGCTTCACCACCACCACCACCCTTCTATCATTCTCCTTCCTGTCTCCCTTCCTTCTTCTTTAAATCTGCAGCTGAGACCCTGGGGGGACAGCTGTTGCATTGGGAAGTGATGAGCCAGAAGCAGATGATTTCAGAGGAGCCACTGGGATCATTGCAATTGCATTTGATCACAATTCACTCCATCTTTTTTGGGGGTGTGCCTGTTGAAAAACTGACCAATGATGTTGGTGCCATCCATTTCTTCCCCTGCCTTGGTATTCTGCCTTACTGCCCTCTTCACCTCTTGGGACTTTTTGCCCCCACCTTGATCTTTTCTCTCATTCTGGGGCTCCTAGCTTCTTCCACTCATTCTGCTTAAATCCCCTTCCCTCTATTTGCAGCCATTTTCTTTCTATGTAGAGTGTGATGATAATGAAACAGATAAACCATGATGAGGATAAAAATCTTAAATAGTGAGAGAAAAGAGGGGAGAGAGGTACCTTTTGCAATTGACAAAAACATTACTACTCTAGGGCTAAGTTCTCCCCCTGAAAACTTTAGTTCTCCTAAGGGTAAGCACTATTTTTTATTATCAAGAGGCAGCAGGTGGCACTGTTGATAGAACATTGGATCTGGAGTTAGGAAGACCTGCAATGAAATCCAGCCTCAGAAACTTATTAGCTATGTGACCTTGGGTAAGTCACTTAACCTTTGTCTGGCTCAGTTTCCTCACTTGTAAAACAGGGATCATAATAGCATCTATTTTCCAAGTTTGTTGTGAGGATCAAAAGAGAGAATATTTGTAAAGCATGATGTCTGACTCATAGTAGGAGCTTAATAAATGCTTGTTTCCTTCCTTCCTCTTATTTGATGTAGCATGTGAAATGTCCAGTCCAATGCCCTGCCTGGAAAGAGCCCTAACAAGTACTGTAGCCTCTTCATTCACACTGCAGTCATGGAGGAATGCTAGCTCTCATATACATATATAATTGAGCATGCAGCTCTTGTTGCTATGACACCAGCATTTCTCCCAGTCTTCAACTCTAAGAGCTGTGGTTGTAGTTTCACTGTTATGACCTCATTCTTAAGAAAGCAGTCCTGAATCCTTTCAGCAGTTCCCCACCCCCACCCTCACAGGAATTGGTTCACACAAACCATATTGGAAAGAGAGAAAAATTACTTACCTATGCGTCTTTTTCAAAAGATATAGCACTTAAATGGATTCAGTGACCCATCCACCTTCTCTGTGCAGTACTACAAGTGATGCATTATCATAATTATACCTTCTGTTTCTGCTCAAGAAAGTAATGGACCATTGAAAGCAGGTCTACTCAGAGCACACAAGGAACTTGGAATGTCACACCTAGCAATGGGGTTCAGTGCCTAAGAAATCTTGGGGTGATAAGGATTCATATATCTTTACCACAGGGGATAGAGACCTTCCATTATTAATTTTGCTATAATAAAGAATTAGATGGTAGCATTTCTCTTAAGGACATTAGCTTCTTTTCTTTTCTATAAAGATCTCTTCTTTAAAAAAAAAATCCAGTGGTGCAGAAATTTTCCCCTTTTCAATTTTCCCTGCACATAAAATGAGAGGAAGACAAGGAAGTAAGTCAATTTCATGGGAATAGAAATGGGTTGGTTTTAGCCATCATTCTCCCATCCCTACTCAATTTCCCATTTACTCTCACAAGCCAGGTGGAGTTTGGTTTGGGGAACTTCACTTCTGAACCTTACAGAAGCGAAGCATCACTTTGAGATTTGTTATCATTATCATCTTTGTCCACTCACATATATTCACTATCCTTTGGGAAGATGACACTGTTCTTTGGCACTTTACTAAACATTTTGGTTTTAAGAGGAAGGAATTAATGCCTAGGTACAAGTATATAGGTAAGTATATATTTCTGTATGCATCTTACCCAGTGTCTGTGTGCCCAGGATCCAAAGGAAATCAGGTGGTGGCAAAAAAAAAAATCCATGTCATAAATTTCTTGTTCTACTTTATTTTGTTGGTTCATGGTTACTTATGGCTCTAAATGGGATGTGAGATGCAGGGGTGGTGTTGAGGGAAGGTTACAGTTTCAACTACCAGGCTGATATTCCAAACTGAGCTGGACATAGACCCATGTGTCCTAATTCTAAGGCCAGTGTGCTGTCCCTTATACCACAATGCTTTCACGAATAAACATGCAGACTCATTTCAAGCAGAAAATGCTGGAAATAGATTCAAATTTTAGCCATGAATAATTTTTTATTTCTCCCTAGGTTCCCCTGGAGTCCCTAATTGGGGAAAGGTTCCTTGGCTTAGTGAGGACAGCGGGTTGCCTCCAGGAGGGGGGACTGATGACATTTGCAAAGAAATTCACTGTCCCTCCTTCACTCCCCTCCTTTTGAGCTAATTTCAGCAAAGCAGCTTCCTTTTGTCACGGCTCACTTTTGAAATAGTACCTTTCATACCCAAGAGCCAAGAAACCCTCCAGAGCTAAACACAAGCTCTGTCTGAAAGTTTGAACAAAATTGATCTAGAGAGAGGGTGCTTTTCGAGAGAACAACAATAGTGAGATCTTTGCCTTGTCTAGGTGGTGCCATAGTGCACAGTCTGGAGTCAGAAAGACTCATCTTTTTGAGTTCAAATCTGGTCTCAGACACTTACTGGCTGTGTGACCCTGAGCAAGTGACTTAATCCTGTTTGCTACAGTTTCCTCATCTGTAAATAAGTTAGAGAAGGAAATGGCAAACCAGTATCTTTGCCAGGAAAACCCCAAATGAGGTCATGAAAACCTGGACACAACTAAAATAACTAAATAATATCATCACCTTCTGATTAGATAAACATTGTCTCGAGACCAGAGATGCTCAGACCAGGTGTAACTTAGATCAGAAGGCTTGGTAAAAAGAGTACAGGACTGGACATAAGTCCAATATGTTCTATGGCTTCTTTATTCTGAGTCCTAGATCCTTATGTATAAAATGAGGTTATTAGAGGCAGCAAGGGAGTGGGGGGAAAAAGCACAGGATTTGAAACCAGAGGAGAGCTGGGTTTGGTGACTCACTCTACTACACATTACTTGGGTGACCTCAGACAAACCACTTCCCTGCATTGGCCCCCATTTTCCTAATCTGTAAAATGAGTGACTTGGACTGGCTGATCATTAAAGTCTCTGCCATCTCTATGTCTGTGAGGCTGTATAGAGAAAGAAGGTTGTCTCTTCCTGGGTCAAGATTTTCAAATACAATCTGTATGTTAGCAGTAAGACTTTGGTTAAGTCTTTTCCTCCCTCTCTCTGTAAATCTTGACTTTCCTGTCTATAAAATGAGGTGGTGGTTTGACTGGGTGATCCCTTCTCTAACAGTCTATGGGAATATGATTCTGAGTGGTCTTTGGTGACCCATCGCCAATCAGTTCCTCAAATCAAGGTCATGCACTCTTTGTATCCTGGTGCCCATGGCAAATTGCTTCTCATGAAGAGTACAGCCAAAGGAACCAGGCATGGTTGTAGAATCACTGAATGACTGTGGGAAGGACAACCACAGAAAATAAATTTAGCAAGGAGCTAGTGTGTGTGTGTGTGTGTGTGTGTGTGTGTGACTGCAGCAAGTCAGGCAAGCGCTTCTCCTCAGCTCACCCACAGTGGCCAAGAGCCAGAGCTGGTTCGCAGCTGTGTGAATTAGAACGCGCCAAGCCCTCGAGAACATTGCTTGCGGGGTGTTCAATCTCAGGACGTGAACCTGGCAGATGTTCAGCTTTGGTGGCATTTTCCACAATTTACTGTAAACTGTCACTCTGGGGATGTTTGTTCCTGCCACAATCCCACTGTTTCCTCACCCCGACTTGTTTCTTCCCACCTAGGTCCTCGCTGCGAAAGTTCTCAACCTCGTCCTCCCCAACCTGTCCCTGGGATCTATCGACTCCAATGTGATTTCCCGAAATAAGACCGAGGTGAGCTTCTTTGGAAATCTTCAGTGATGATGTCCTGTTGGTTATTTATAATGATAGTAGATCAGGGTAGGCAATTACCCTTCTATCTCTGCCTGGTTAGTAGGCTCTGTCAATCAGTCCTCATTTGTTAAATTGCTTTCTATGTGCCAGTAACATTGCTAAGTGCTGGGGTACAAAGAAAAAAGAAAACTGGTCCATGCTCTCAAAGAATGTATATCCTCGGGGCGGCCAGGTGGCACAGTGAGCACAGGCCCCAGAGTCCGGAGACCTGGGTTCGGCTCCAGGCTCAGATACTTAACACCCACACAAAATAACTAGCCATGTGACCTTGAGCAAGTTACTTAACCCCGATTGCTTTAAAAAAAAAAAAAAAAAGAACTTATATCCTCAGACAGGTAGGTGGTGTTTAGAATCAGAAAGACCTGAGTTCAAATCCAGCCTCAGGTACTTTCTAGTTGTGTGACCCTGACTCTGTTCACCTCAGTTTCCTCATCTATAAAATGAGAATAGTAATATCACTTACCTCCCAGGGTTATTGTGAGGATCAAATGAGATAATAATTGTAAAAACCCCAGGCAAATAATAGGCATCTTATAAATTTTAACTATTATTAATTATTAGCTATTAATGGGGGAAACACCATGTGTACAGCAGAAAGAACACTGATTCTTGAGTCAGAGGACCTGGGTTCAGATCCGACCTCTGATTCTGACTACCTGTGTGAACCTGGGCAAATCACTTAAACTCCCTGGGCCTCAGTTTCCTCATATGTACATGAGTGTTTGGGACTATATGACTTTTTCATCTTTAATCTATAATCCTATGTACATGAATAGAGATATGCAAAATCCTACAGAACAGATGGAAAGTAACTGACTGGGGAAAGGCACTTAGCAAGCATTTAAGTGTTTACTGTATACCCAAAACTGAAACAGGCTCTGGAGATGCAAATACAAAGATGAAATAGTCCTTGCTCTCAAGAAACTTGGGTTTTGTGGCAGAAGACTACAAATCACATGTATACTACAGACGTATAAGATTGACTCCCTAGAACCAATTCATAGAACTTATAGTCTGTCATTCTAGATGAGCGTAGTAAGCTGTTATAGACATGTGAGGCAATGCTACCACATTCCATAATGGAAGTACTTCTAGATTTGGAGTGAGAAGACCTGGGCTCTGGATCTGTCACTGGGTGACCTTGGGCAAATCACTCTCTTTCTTCAGGCTTATTTCCTCCATTGTTGAATGGGGAGGATTGGACTGGATGATCTCTGAGTTTCTTTCTAGCTCTAACTCATAGGATCCTTTTAATCTGTGCTTGAGTGAGAGACCCCAAGTCTCCAGGTGGCCCAGCCCTCTTGAGCCTCAGCTGCTCTATGGAATGCCATTGAACTCATCTGCCCAGTTCTTTAGTGAGCATTCAGCTCTAGGCTTCGAGAATGCTAGCCTTGGAATCTAGACACGAGCTCAAGTCACTACTCCTGTCCGGGTGATCGTGGGCAAACCAAGTCTTTCCACCTGTCTTAGTCTCAGTCTCCTGATATATAAAATGGAGGCAGGAGTATTCACACTGTCCCCCTACCCAACCACTGTTAAGAAAAAGCCTTCTGTAAATCTTGAAAGGCTGGAGAGAAGTGAGCTTGAAACATGAGGGAATTTTGTCTTGTAGATATTTCTGATCATTTTTAGTCTAAGCACAGCCCTATCCAATCCACTTTGGAGTTATTTAATCTCCTAGATTAGATTTATGGGAAGAGATGCTGCCCCCTCTACGTGACTAGACTATTTTGACTATGACTATAGCCTTGAAGAAAGGAGTCCCACCTGGGGACGTTCATAACAATAGCTCTTCCTTGGATGAAAAATCCCTATTAAAGCCAATAATTATCTTAGCAACCGCACTGATAGCACAATCAAGATGAAAGCTCCAACCCTTGGAGAGGAAGCATGCAGGTGTAGACTAAAGGTTGTTTATTTATGTGCCTAAAAGAAATGTGGGTGAGAGAGAAAGAAGAAAAGAAAAGAGCTGTACTAGTCTTGCATTAAGAGGCTTGACATCTGGATTTTACCTCCCTTTAACAACAGGCGATGTTAAGGGGCAGCTGTTGGATCAGTGCATAGAATGCTGGGCCTGAAGTCAGGAAGACTCTTCTTTGTGAGTTCAAATCTGGCCTCAGAAACTTACTAGTTGTGTGACCCTGGTCAAGTCACTTAACCCTGTTTGCCTCAGTTTCTCCATCTATAAAATGAGCTGGAGAAGGAAATGGTGAACCACAGCAGTATCTCTGCCAAGAAAACTCCAACCCCAAATGTGATCACAAAGAATCAGATATGACTGAACAACAATAACAAAACAGATATTAAAAGTGGATGAGAATCAAAATAGTGGTTCCAGAGAACAGCTAAGTCTCCCTGCATAAACAGAGCTCCACATGGTCATTTTAAAATCAGACTCTACATTTAAGGTGCAAGATATGACCCTAGGTAAAGCATTCACTTCTGCAGCCCTCCGTTTTCTGATCTGTAAAATGTGAAGGTTGGACCAGATGAACTCTAGAGTTCCTTCTGACTTCCCGCATGCTGAGCTCCCTCCCACCTCTGCAACACTGTTCTAGGAGTCCTTTCCAGCTCTGATGTTCTGTGTGTTCTTCTAGCTCTAACATTTTATGTTCTAAAGTCCTCTCTGGTGCAGGTATTTTTGTGCTTTAAAGTCCCTTCCAGCTCTGACATTTCATAAAATGCAATAAAGGTAGGTTAGGACCCTGGATTAAGCATTCTGTTGGCAGGGGTACTCTTCAGAGTTCACCTGACTTTTCACCATAAATCTTGTAAGTAAGTGCTTATCACGTGCATGGATATTGAGCTGGACACAGGGGTTACGTATATAAACATCCAACAGTTCCTGCTCTCACAGGGAGCTTACAGGCTTCTTATAGAATGGAATGAGTGGGATAAATGATTCAATTCTTCCCTTTGGGAACCCATGAGATTGTTCTAGGTGACCCTGGTCAACTTTATTGAAGGAGGGCTTCTTTTGAAGAAGAAGGCTTCTTCCCCCCTCAAGCAATCAATATATATCCAAGTGCTTTAAGATCAGATCCACTGATTTGTTTGTTTCAAAGCTGAAATATTTTAGCCGAGACTTTAAGCTCTGGTAGTAGCAATGATAAGACAGTTTCTGAGTGCATAGTGTCCTAGGACATTCATTATTTACATGTCAAATATATTCCTCTTCCAGAACCAACTTTCTGCCCTCTATAAATATCTTTGGGATGTCCTCCAAGAGCATCCTTACTAGTTTATATTCACGACAGGCAGGCCATATGGTGAGTTATATGTATGCAAGTTGTAGTTATAAGTCAATAACTTTTGCTTGCTTCATTTTCCATCTAGAATTTCCCCCTCCCTCCTTCTGGTCCCAGCAAAAAAGAGCAAGTGCCCCCATATTCTTCCCATAATCAGGGACGAGTTTCCAGCCACACACAACAGATCTTTCTCCATCATTCCCCACAGACCAGTCCAAAATGTATTTTCCAAAGACCTGGGTTCGGGCCTGCTTGGTCACTGCCCGGGCCCTTTAGGAAGGCTTTTGCTGTGGGTGTTGAAAGACTAGAAATATTGAAAACCTTTAACTAAGCCTCCCAGCAACTGAAGCTAACCCTTTCCCTCCTACACAGCTTTCTGCAGAGACTCCCTCCTTGCAAGGATCATTACCTTTCTAATAAAGACTGCTTTTCTTAGCTGTTTTCATCTTATAAACATCCATCATTCATATTTTACAATCTACATAAAAGATTTGTCTGTTTACTGCAGCTAAAAATTCTTTGTTGCTTAAAAACAACAACAAAAAACCCAAACCACATAATCCGAAGCCCATTAGAACATCTCTCGGCATGCACTGCATTGTATGGGGGTGGCTGATTGGGGGGTAGGAGAGAGGAAGGCAGCTCCTGTGAATCGAGTTCCATTGTTTTACTCTATGGGAAGAGTGTGTCTATCAATGTAGTCACCTGTCCCCTTTTGATGCTTTCCCCCAGAGCCCTTCCCTTATTGACTTTGATAAAATAGATAGACGCCAGCCTTGGATTCAGCTGCTCCACGAGCCCAACAAACTGATGTGCTCCTAGCAAGGGATGGATCAGGCTGGATAATAGTGGCTGAGAGTGACAGCTCCCATTTATTCCAGGCCTTATGCTTTGAAAAGCTCTCCGCATATCCAGAACCTAATAATAACTGCACATCTACATAGCTCTTCAAAGTTTACAAAGTGTGTCTCATTTGATTCTCACAATAACCCTGGGAGGGAGGTGCTGTTGTCATCATCCCCATTTCACAGAGGAGGACGTAAAGGCAGGCCAAAGTTAAGTGACTTGCCCAGGGTCACACAGCTACTCAGTGTCTAAGGCTGGATTTGAGCTCAGGTCTTCCTAACTCCAGGTACAGCATCCATCTACCGCACTGTGTAGCAGCCTTATCTGAGGAGCTTAGGGTGCTTGAGTGATTTACCCAGGGTCACAGAAAAAGTATCAGAACCGGGATTTGAACCCAAGGCTTCCTGACGACAAATTCAGTGCTCTACTCATAACCCTAACTCCAACCACTACTCTACCCATAACCCTGACTCCAAGTCCAGTACTCTACCCATAACACTGGATTTAGAGCATTTCTTTGTGACCCTGGGTAACTCTCTCAAGCTCTCTGAGCTCCTCAAATAAGGACATATTCTAGAACATAGAATCTTAGGGCTAGAAAAGACCACAAAGGTCTTCTAGTCTCACCTCATTTTAGAGAAAAGGAAACTGTTCTAAAAAGAGGAAATAGCTTAACCGCAGGCACACAGCCAGTTAATGAAAGAACTGGGATGAAAACCCAGGCCTCTCTGTCCCCCGGCCCTATAACTTGGTGCTCATCTTCATGAATGTCCTTCGCCAACTCAAGATTCAGAAACTGAGACTAGTTTGATTCTGGGATTCTAAGGTCAAGAATTCCGAAAAAGGAAGACCATGCTCTTCACTTGGTATCATGTAAATTCCCAGAACAGTTTCTACTGTTATAGCTGGAAACCCTGGCTGGAGGGTCTGAGTAGCTATCCACTGACCAAGCAGTTTATTTCTCTCTGTCCTCTGTGGTTACTCTGGGGCTACACCAGCTGTTTATTTCTGTATCTTTGGTAAAATGTCAGCGACCATGGGGTGGCTAGGTGGCACAGTGAATAGAGCACTGGCCCTGAAGTCAGGAGGACCTGAGTTCAAATCCGGCCTCAGACACTTAACACAAAAACCAGCTGTGTGACCTTGGGCAAATCACTTAACCCCAATTGCCCTACCTTCCCCCCTCCAAAAAGCAAAACCAAAACAAAACAAAAAAACAAAATGTCAGCAACCTATTCATTGTGAGGGGCAGCTGATTTTTAGCATTGGCCTCAGTGGGAAAGGATCTGTGTAGGCCTTCAAAGGAGGATGAATTCAATGAGGAGGGCAGGGGCGTTTGGCCAGGAAAAGAGAAGACTTGGGGCTATTATAGACTATTGGGCTCGCTAGCTTCCAGAGAAGATTTTCAAGATAACTATCTTAAAAGAGTTAAAGGGAGAAAAGCAAGAGGTTGGAACTAGGGTTAATTAGTGGCTGTTGTAAGACATCAGAGTTTGGCTTAGTATAAGACATTTGTCTCGAATGATTTTTGTTATTGTTCTGTTGTTTGTCACTTCTAACTCTTCATGACCCCATTTGGGGTTTTCTTGGCAAAGATGCTGAAGTACTTTGCCATTTCCTTCTCATTTTACAGATGAGGAAACTGAGGCAAACAGGGTTAAGTGACTTGCCCAAGATCACACACCTAGTAAGTGTCTGAGACCAGTTTTGAACTAGCATTCTATCCACCGTACCATTTAGCTATCCCTAATGATTACAAACCCAATAATGAAAAAGGCTGTGTCAATGGGTAATGATCTCCCCATCACTGGAAGTTCTCAAGCTGAGTCCAGATGCTGTCAGGAATGCAAAGTGGAATTCCTGGGTTAGATGATCTCTAGGATTCCTCTAAGGAAAAGTGACAAGACAACATAGTGTATAATTGATGGAGGGCTGACCTCTAAGTCAGCTTGACCCGGGTTCAAATTCTGTCTCCAAAATTTGTTGTCTGTGTGACCCTGGGCTACCACTTGACTGGTCAGTTTACCATACATCTCTTTAAGATGATAAATTGCACAAGAGTTTCCGGTCTGCATTAGTAAAGGAAGTTTCCTCACCGAGAGCTCTGTGATGGTGATGAAAGCATAGATTTGACCAACAACAACAAACAAAAGAGGGATGATATTGTGATAAAAAGCACTGGCTTTTCAGTTAAAGGACCTGGGTTCAAATCCTAAACCTTGGAGAAAATCACTCAGCCTCCCTGAGGATGTCTCATCCTCTTTAGATTGGGAGAGGGGGTGAGCTAAACAGTGCTTTCCACTGTCTCTTCCAACATGAAGTCTATAATCCTTCCAGCCCCAAGACCGGGGTCTCCATCAGTCAGACTGCTCTCAGCAGTGTCTTTCTATCAAATTACCGGTTATTACTATACAGTTTGCTAAATCTTGGTGCCTCCTAGTAACGATGCAACTATCCAGGGGCTCTAACTCTGATCTTCAAAAAGTGATGTTTTGCAAGAATAATAAATGATTTCTATGTGTCTGATTAAATGGCCTGTCTTTAAAATCAAGCCCTCAGTTTAGGTTAGTCCTAATTTCCTAATCAACAGCTAGAGTGTTTTGTTATCAAATATTCTTCCATTAAATTGTAGCCTCCTTTAGGACAGAATCCCTTGTTCATATTGAATGTCTCTTTCACCAAAGACCATGGGGTGTAGTGCTGCTTTTTACTTGTGTGAACTAGGGCCATTCACTTAACCCTGCCAGGCCTCAGTTTCCTTATCTGTAAAATTAGAAGATTGAACTAGAGAGCCTCCGGCTCCATGATCCCATATCCAGAGAGTATGGTCACTAGCTGCTGTTGGTGTTGGAATATTCTGATTTGGCTAAGAGAACAGAACATCAAGTTACCTTATTTTCACCTGACTCTGGAATGGACTGCTTGGAAACCATACCATATCAGATTCCTCCCCTGTACAGGGAACTTTCTTCACTTCAACATCTTCTCTGCAGTCTTAAGTAGAGGGGGCTTTCTTAAGTGTCAAGTTAGGTCCTCGGGCTATAGTCAGCCTTGGAGAATACTCTCATCCCACACTTCCAGAAACAACCATCAGTCCCTTGACATGAATATGGAGAGGTATTTCTCTGTTTAAAAAAAAAAAAACCAAGCCATGTCATTATTATATTTCACACGATTTGTCTGGGATATGATGTTTTAAATTTTTTTTAAGTTCTTGTCTCTTGTACACCAGAGCGGGAAGGCAGACTCACTGACATGAAAAATGTAAAGCAACCTTTAATAAGATTGGGCTGTCTGCCAGTATACCGTCTAGAAGCTGAGCACTCTAGTCAACACTGAAGTATTGCTACTTATGTGGGCTTGTCAAACTAGCTTCTCCAAGTAGAATCATAGAATGTCAGAGTTTAGGAGGACTCTAGACATGGAAAGTTGGAGCTGGGGGAGGACGCTAGAATATGCAATGTCGGAGTTGGGACGGGCCTTTGAACATGGAATGTCAGATCAGAGAAGACTCTACACCATAGAATGGTAGAGCTGAGGGAGGACCCTAGAATATGGAATGCTGGAGCTGGGAGGGACCCAAGAACATGGAATGTCAAATGTGGGAAGGGTCTTACAACATGAAGTGTCAGGACTGGGAGGGACCTTAGAAGGTCAGTTCTGGGAGGGACTCTAAAATGTGGAATGTCAGAACTGAAGGAGATTGTGGAACAGAGAATATCAGGGTCAGAAGAAATCTTAGAATAGAGATTAGAAGTGGAAGGAAAGTTAAAACATGGAATGTCAGAGCTGGAAGGATCTGGTAGGGGCCTTAAAATGGGAAAGCCAGAATTCGAGCTCAGTTTATCCCATCCCAAACCCAGCACAATTTACACTGTCCCACACTGAAAGATTGGTTATTGTTCTTACCCATCTATAGCTAGGTGTTCCATCTCTCTCAGACCATTAGAATCTAAGGAAAATAGGGGCAGCTAGGTGGCAGAGCACTGGCCCTGGAGTCAGGAGGACCTGAGTTCAAATCCAGCCTCAGACACTTAACACTTACTAGCTGTGTGACCTTGGGCAAGTCACTTAACCCCAATTGCCCTGCCTTCCCCCCTCCAAAAAGCAAAACAAACAAACAAACAAAAAGCTGAGGAAAATGGATCTTAGTTTTCTCTTTTAATTTAAAGGTGAAATCTAATTGAATACAGGGAGTATTTTTATTTTTTGAACCAGATCTACATTTTATAGGTGTGGGGAGATCCCAGTGAGTAACTCCCTCTATTGGCACCTTTTCTGTATCTTATGCTTTTGGAGTTGCCTTGGGACACTGATAAGTGATTTATCCAGGGTCACCTGGTCAGTATGTGTCAGAGAGGGAACTTGAACCCAGGTGTCTCTGACTCAAGTTGATGTTAAATTTTGGGTGTAAACATTTACACCCCAGAAATCACAAGTTACAAATCAAGATTTGATATATTGTTCTGCTGATTGTCTAGAGACTTAAGAAAGTGATGAGGAAAATGTTAATGATGCAAATTAAACTTAAAAGTGTGTCCCCTACTTTTCAGAGAGCTGGTTGTTAAACATTTACCCACAGGCCCCTGGTCCAAGGCCAGCTCTCTATTCACTTTGCCATATCTTTTATTATAAAGTAAGATGGAGAAAGTTAAATCCTAAGATTTGATGGCAGGGACAATCCCTTAGTTATATTCAGGCAAGGCCTTATTGAAAACTTCTAGGGTTGACTCAGACAGTATTATTATCACTGGTTTTTTGTTGTTGTTCAGGCATTTCAGTCATGTCTGACTCTCTGTGACCCCATTTTGGGGTTTTCTTGACAAAGATACTGGAGTGGTTTGCCATTTCCTTCTCCAGCTCATTTTACAGATGAGGAAACTGAAGCAAACAGGGTTAAGTGACTTGCCCAGAGTCACATAGCTAGTAAGTGTCTGAGGTTGGATTTGAGCTCATGAAGATGAGTCTTCCTGATTCTAAGCCGACTGTACCACCCAGCTGCCCAGATCACTGGTTACCATTTCATTCATTCAAAGTTTCTTTCTTCAAAGAGATTTTATTTCTAAAATCCTCAAAGCCCAGACACTGCCCACTGGCTGTCTTTGAGCTTTCACATGTCTGAACAAGGCCTTGCAAAAATAAAAGTTTGTTGAACTGAAAATTCCTGGGAAATAAGATCTGTTCCCATTTCGGTGACCCTTTAAGGAGTATGAAGCATTCTTTACCAGCATATGGCAGACAGACAGATAAGTGGCCAAGCCAGGGTCTCAAGCCAGATCCCCTGACTCCAAGGCCAGGGCTCTTTTCCTTATGCCAGAAGCAAAAGAACCCTCAATTTGGCATGGGGAGAGCTCTTCCTAAATGCTTTTACTTCCTTGGAAGCAACAGAGTCCTGAACTATGTAGTCCCTCTCTTCTCCTTTCACCCACAGCCCTAAGTCCACCTCCTATCTCCTCTCCTGCCCTTTCCCCCACATCTGCTAACTGCACTGTTGGCTTGGCAGGAACTCAGACCCAAAATAAGCCATTGTCTGAAGTGGCCAATGTGGGCAAGGACAAGAAACAATTTGAACTGCATCTCAGGAAGACAGTAAAGCTGTTGGGACCATTAACCTAGGGAGCAACCTTCCAGAGAGACCCTCAATGTCCTCCATGGGTCATTAAAAACCAATCTTGAGTGTATTTTAAGGAACAGGCCTGGGAAGTTAGGAACTTGACCTTGGAAGGCTGTCCAACCTCAAGCTCTGTAACAAGAGAACCAGACATAACTTCCCATCCCAAGGCACTCAGACCACCACAAGCTCCACTCAGCAGTGGAGGGCCCCCAGATGAACGGCTTGGCTCCAGCCCAGGGCCAGGGAGCAGGACGGACATTATCTCAATGGTGGCACATTATTTAGTCGCTCCTTCTTTTTCTTCCCTGGCAATTCACAAATAGCTGGGTTCTTCTTGACCACTTCCAAGCAAGGAAGGGAATGTGGCTAAATCTGCTGCCCAGATTGTACCCCTAGGAGGGCCAGAGATTCCAAGCAGGAGGGGCTTTAGATGCCACCGTCTGATCTAAGCCTTTCCTGAGCAGAATCTTTCCCTGGACATGTGACCAGAGATCTAGCCTCTGCTCAAAACATCTTCAGAAATGGGGACCTATCTACCTCCTAAAATGCCCCCAGCGATAGAGCTCTGGGCCTGGGGTCAGGAAGACCTGAGTTTAAATGCAGCCTCAGACCTCTTCTGGCTGTGTGACCCTGGACAAGTCACTTAACCTCTGTTTGTCTCAATTTCCTTCTTGATAAAATAGGGATAATAATAGCACTCACCTCCTGGGGTTACTCTGGAATCAAATAAGATAATATTTGTCAAACTCTTTGAAAATCTTAAAGTACTGTATAAATACTAGCTATCATCATCATCATCATAGAAATTAGATCTAATTATTAGGAAGCCTATCAAGCCAAATTCTGCTTCTGAACAACTTCTACCCACTGTTCCTAATTCTGAATCTATCAGTAAACATTTACTAAGCACTTACTATGCTAAGTACTGGGATACAAAAAGAGGCAAAAGACAGGCCCTTCCCTCAAGGAGCTTACAATCCAATAGGAGAGACAACATGCAAAGAAATATATACAAAGCAAGCTATACACAGGAAAAGTAGGGAATAATTAAAAGAGGGGAAAGTACTGGAATTAAGAGGGGCTGGGGAAGGCTTCCTGCAAAAGGTGGACTTTTATTTGGTATCTAAAGGGAACCAGGGAGGTCAGTAGTAGACAGCCTTTTAGACACCCAAAGATCTGCTAAATCTTGTTTTCTCCAGGCCAGCCTCTTCCCCATTTCCTCCATCTAGCTCTTACCATTCTAAGTCCCCTCCTCTGGAGGCCCTCCAGCTCATGAAAGTCTTTCCTCAAATGCAGCGCCCTGAGTGAATCAGTTAGCAAGAATTTATTATGCACCAACTAGGTTCTAGGTTCAATGCTAGGCACCGAGGATACTGAGACCAAAGAAACAGAGGAAAATGGCCACATTGAACACAACAGTCCAGACATTGTAGACTTGTGGTCAGAAGCCCTGAGTTCAAATCCTGGTTCTGACACGAAGTATGGAGCCCTGGGCAAATCACTTAACTCCTGAGTTTTATCTGTAAAATGGGGAGAAGGCTTGTTGCACTACCTGATTTAAGGGGTTTGTGAAAAGGATACTTGGTCAGCTCTTAAGTGAGCTTTATGATTATGAGCTGGGGCAGAAGACAACCAGACTATGGCTTCCTTTATTGTGGGCACTGGGCTTCTGTTGATGCTGCCTGAGATCCCATTGGCTTTTGTGCTGGCCCTGTCATACCCTTGATGTGGGTACAATTGAGCTTGCCAACCAATAAAGCCCTTTGTTCTTTTCCCTGAAGGTATGCAAGCAAGCACTCTTGCTTCTAGTCTGATTCATGGTTCATTGGCTAGATGGTCCCTTCTGACTCTAAGGTTATGACCCCCATCCCGTTTTTCATGTCAGCCACTCAACCCAGCCCAGCCTCTTACTGTCAGTCCTGTTGTCCCAGGCCTGCCCCTGGTCCAAGTCCCGTGTTACTGGACCCTTTGTACCTTCCTCACCAGCCTGGGAGGGGTCATAGAGAGAGATTGAGAAAGATCTCCAGGAAAGGTGAGGTTTGAGCTGAGACATGGAAAAAGCCAGGAGTCACAAGGGAAGGGGGAAAGATTCCAGTCAAGGAGAAAAGTTAGTGCAAAGACTGAGACTGGAGATGGAGGTCAGCATGGCAGGTACAGCAAATGAGCCAATTGAGCTGAATTGTAGCAGTCGTAGAATCTGGAGCCTGAAGGGCCTTAATAAGCATCTAATTCAGCAGCTCCATTTTACAGAAACTGAGATCAGAGGAAGGAGCAGGCTTTGCTTGGGTCACACAGCTAGTGAGGGGCTACATAGAGACTAGAACTCAGGGCTTCTGTCCCCAAGTCTAGCGGGCGCCATGACTCCGTGCTGCCTCTGAACAGAAAGCAGGACCATAGAATATAGCCAGAGAGCTGGAAGGAATCTCAGAGGCATCTGGGGCAAATAAAGAAGTAGAAACCCGGGGAGATTAAGTGATTCCCCATAGTCACACAGGTAGCAAGTCAGGTAATGGCTTTTTGCTCAATTGCTAAATGGCTTTTTGCTAATTGCTAACTAGAAATCAAGCCTAGAGCAGGATATACATGAGTGACCTGAAAGTGTCTCCCACCACCACCAGTGAAGTCCTGGCCCTTATCCCCTCATGCCTAATCTAGTTTCCCAGCTCACAGACTCTTCCTCCTCTGGTATCTCTAGAATATTCATCCTATCTTAATCTTCCTTTATGTTTATTTTGGGCAGTTAGGTGGCGCCATAGTGCACAGAACACCAGACCTGGAGTCTGGAAGACTCATCTTCATGAGTTTAAATCCAGCCTCAGACATGTAGCAGCCGTGTGACCCTGGGCAAGTCACTTAACACTGTTTGCCTCAGTTTCTCCATCTGTAAAATGAGCCAGAGAAGGAAATGGCAAACCACTCCAGCATCTTTGCCGAGAAAACCCCAAATGGGGTCATAAAGAATCAAGCACACACTCTGAACAAAAACAACAAATGTTTATTTTTCTCTATTTTAATTCATAAATTAATTCATAGTTCATAAACCTTCAATGACTTTCTGTTGCTCTTCCAAAACACAACAAAACAAAACAAAAACAAAAAAAAGGCCCAACTATTTCAAGGCCTTCCACAACCTTATCTTATCCTGTTTGCATGTTGTTCCCCATTGGACTGTGAGCCCCTCCAGAGTAGGGACTGGCTACCTTCCCAGCCTTATCTCCTGCTTTATTTCACATACAAACCCTATGGTTCTAACCAACATGATGTAATGGAATGAGACTGGGGCCTTCAAGACAGGAGACCTGTGTTCAAATTCTAACTCTGATACTTATTACCTTGTGTGACCCTGGGAAACTCGTATTGATTTTCTGTGATTTCAGTTTCCTCATTTTTAACATTAGGATGATATTCCATGTTTTATCTACCTCCTGTTGTGAAGGAATCTTTGTAAACCCCAAAGCTTTGTATAAACGAGAGCTTTTGGTATCAGTATTTTCTGTCCTCTGTACTTTAGCTCATTCTACCTGGAGTTCTACCTGGAGTACCTCCCAACCACCCCCATCTCCATTAAGCAAGGTTCACGTGACTCAGCTCTGCCACCACAACCTTCCATGAAGCTTTTCCCATCCTTTCCTGCCTCCACCACCACCACTAGGAATGAATTCTCCCTCCCCTGCACACCTATAATACCCTTTATACCTCTCCTATGGTACCTAAAACCTACTACCGTGGATTACACATTTTGTGTGTATGTTTTACTTTAGTGTCTACCCGAAAGAGTCAAGATTTTAGCCAAGTGGTTACTTCCTTCTTTGATGCAGAATGTGCCTTCACACATTTGTCAAGTCAAGTCAACAATCATTGATGAAACACCTACTATGTGCTGGGACTCTGATAAGTGCTGGGAATGCAAAGAAAGGCAAAAACCAAACAGTCCCTACTCTGGAGGGGCTCACAGTCCAGTGGGGAACAACATGCAAACAGGAGAGGTGGAGGGGGCTCTTCAGAGAGAGCACTGAGATTAAGGAGGCCTAGGAAGGGGAACTTTATCTGAGGCCTGAAGGAAGCAGGGGAGCAGGGGAGCAGAGAGGAGATGGAGAACATTCCAGGCATAGACAGTGAAAATGTTTGGAGCAGGCAGACAGAGTGTTTTGTGAAAGGAATGGCAAAGTCAAGGTCACTGGTGTTCAGGGTACGTGGAGGGGAGTAAAGAGTGGAAAGAATGGAGAGGTAGGAAGAGAGCCGTTTGTGAAGGGCTTTAGAAGCCGCACAGAAGGTTTTCTATTTGATCTGGGAGGTAATGGGGGAACTCTTGGAGTTTATTGAATGGGGATGGGAGGATGGGGATGTCGGGGTGACCTGGGCAGGACGGTGCTTTAGGAGGATCAGTTTGACAATTAAATGAACAGAGGACTGGAGTAGGGAGAGACCTTTGTTGACAGTTTTCTGACTTGCTGTGACCAAAAACATTGCCACTTGGGGGCCCACACTCAGCCAGGCTGGTCTTTGTACATCAAAACATATGTGTGCACACACACATGAACACACACATGCACACAAAGAGTCTATCCACAACCCTGTTGTGCTGGAAGCCTTTGGAGCTTGCTAGGATGTGTCAGAGCTTGCAGCCCAGTGGCAAAGCCTTCAGAAACTAAGGGTCATCTCCATAGAGCACAGGAAGGGCTCCACTGTCAGGCTGTGTGTTCTGGGGAGGATGGAGGTTGCTTCTTATTCATTTCTATACCCTGTAGTGCCTAACATGGAGGCCTTACTGATCACAGATGATTCATAGGAGTAAGTTGATGCCCAGTAAGTGTGTCCAGTGTACTCCGATGAGCATTTGTTAAGTGATTATGAGCAAACCACTGTGCTAGATGCAAAGAGAACAACAACCAAAAGTCCTTGCCCACAGGGCGCTTTCATTCTACTAGAGGGAAACAAAATGAATCCTGTATATGATTTCATATATACACATATACATATGTGCTTTTGTTTAATATGTATGTTCATACATGAGCATTTGAAGGGGGAGAGACAGAGACAGAGAAAGACACAGAGACAAGAGACAGAGAGCGCTGGTCACCAGTGGGAATCAGGAGAGGTGATTGTTCTTGGGATGAGTCTTGAAGGAATCCCAAGGGTATAAAAGTTAGAGGCAGAGGAGTACCTTCTAGTTTAGTCCTAGCTAGCATTTATAGAGCACCTTGAGATTTTTACTGTAAAGTCACTTCATCCTTGCAACGACCCTAGGAGGTAGGTGCTATTATTATACCCATTTTGTAGGTGAGGAAACTGAGGCTGAAAGAAGCAACTTGCCCAGGGTCACACAGCTAGTAAGTGTCTGAGGCTTGATTTGGACTCAGGTCCAGTGCACCATCCAGCCGCCCCTTGGTGGACAGCCTGGCCAGTCTAGCTCCCAGTTCAGATTGCTTGTGCCTGGTAGCTAAGGGAGAAGTTTCAGGGTCAATAGTCTGATGAGATGCTTTCTGCCACACCTAGACCAAAGGGAACCCTTCACCCTCCCCTAAAAAACCCTTTATGGAGTCTCTGCTTCTTTTTGCTAACTGGGCTCAACCCCTGCTTTCTAGAGCCTGCTCAGTGGAGGAATCTTAGAATATGAGCTTAGATTGATAAAGCCAAAGAACATTAGAATTGACAGGGACCTTGCAGAGATCATCCAGGCTAACCTTCACATGCTCCAGGTGATGGAAGGGAAGACCAAACAGGAGAAGTGACTTGCCCAGGGTCCCACGGCAAGTTAGTACCCAAGCTGGAACTAGAACCTAGGTCTTCTTATTTCCAGTCCAGAATGCTTTCCACAACATCACCTTGTCCTGATGCTTGGACAGACACCTGTATAATGACATGTAGCTGCCCACTTTGTAACTCTCCTGTGATGGGGGCAGGGGGTATCAATATAGTTGATATTTCATATGGTGTAGGCAGCAACCTGGAGAGTCCTGAAAGGTTGTAGTGAGGGACAAGAGAGAGGAAGAGAAGAGAGAAGGTATGGAGATTAAAGGAAAGAGAGAGAGGAGAAAAGAGGAGAGGAGAGACAGAGACAGAAAGATTGAAAGAAATAGGTTATCCAGCCTCAGACACTTAACATTTAACTAGCTGTGTGACCTTGGGCAAGTCACTTAACCCCAATTGCCCTCCAAAATGCAAAAAAATAAACAAACAAAAAATATTACCAAAAAATAAAATAAAATAAAAAAGGGATGGTTAGGTAGCACAGTGAATGGGGCACCGGCCCTAGAGTCAGGAGGACCTGAGTTCAAATCCAGCCTCAGACATTTGATACACTTACTAGCCATGTGACTTTGGGTAAGTCACTTAACCCCAATTGCCCTACAAAAAAACCAAAAGAGGTTAGAGAAAGGAAGAAAAGAGAGGTAGAAAATAAAATGAGAAAGAAAGAGAGAAAAGGGAACATGATAAGAAAGGAAGCTAGAATAAATGTTGGGTGAAGATTAGAAATGTCCTTGATTGGGATGCCAGGGGGAAGGGAGGAGATGTGTCTTTATTAAGCACTTAATTATTTGCCTGGTGCTGTGTGCTAAGCACTTTCCAAATATTATCTCAGGGTCGAGAAGATAAAAAATTTGGACTCAGCTGCTGGTTTTCCACTAAATACAAGTTGCCTGCAAAGCATGGAAATGAAACTTAGCCCAGCTGCACCTGGCCAAGGAAACCCTCTCACCCTGACCTCTTTCCTCCTGCAGGTCGATTCCTACAACTCAGACCCCCTGATCTGCCACACAGGATTAAAGGTTTGCTTCGGCATTCAGCTGCTGAACGCTGTGTCTCGGGTGGAGAGGGCCCTCCCCAGGCTGACCCTGCCAATTCTGCTGCTTCAAGGATCCGCTGACAAACTATGTGACAGCAAGGGGGCCTATGTACTCATGGAAGCTGCCAAAAGCCAGGATAAGACTCTGAAGGTAAACCTCCTCTGGGCGTCTGCACTGTGCTGGCTCTAGAACCAGCCAGGTTCTAGATCACACACCACGTGTGATCGCCAGGTCATAGAGTTAAATATGGAACAGATCTAAGAGGTCACCGAGTCTATTCTTGGTCATGTTGTAGAGAAGGAAACTGAGGCTCAGAGGGGTCATAGAGGTCCATAGATGCCAAGACTTGAACCTGGGTCCTGTGACTCTCACCACATTACCCCACACGGCCCCCTGTATCAGGCCTGAGAGGATGTACAGCCCAGTCACCTCTGAGCTGTAGCAAAAACAATCTGAAATACAGGTACCATTGGCTCTAGCTCATTTTGACAGACATGGTCCAGGGGTGTGTGTGTGTGTGTGTGCTCGCGCATTCCTAATGCCTCTGTTGGAGCTGTTGACATACAAGACACTCCAAGAGCCTTAGTCTTTCTTTGTTCCTCTTTCTCTGCTCCTCTTTCTCTCTTCCTCTTTCTCTCTTCTCTCTGTCTGTCTCTCTGTTTCTCTTCCTTTCATCTCCACACCTCTTTTCTCCCCCACCCCCACTAGTGTGGCTTTCATCTTTAACAGTTTACAAGCGCACTGAAACTTTAGGAACAGTCCGTGTTTTAGGTGAGAGAGCAGGCTTGGTTTAGGAGAGTGCGTGCGGTGTGTGGAAGGACCTGAATTGGTTCTGATTGAGCAGAGTACTCTGAGTTTGTGGCGAGAAGGCTGGAAGAAGCCATTGCTACATCCTAGAATCTCCACATTGGCTTTCGGGTCATTCTGTGTGAGTGAGAAGTATTGGCCCATGCTCTTCCGTGAGTGACTGAAATGCAAAATGGCCATGGGTGTCCAGCCCCTACAAAGAGGGTGGTGCCAGGGTCCACGAGAGGGCCCCAGAGCCAGTCCCTTTGATGATGCTGGTCTCCTTCTCTCTCTCCCCACTGGGCAGTTGTGCACTCCTGACATCCATAACGTTATACTCTCCTCAAGCTACAAATGTCATTAAGATACTATGAGACGGGCCTGTGGGAACTGTGATGAGCTTGTTACTTACCCTGTGAAGGGAAAACTGAGACGACTCCGGGGACCCAGAGAGGCCGAGCAGAAGAGCCATAGTCGGTGGGGGGCAGGCGTAGTGTCCTAGGCATAGACTGGGAGGGGATCAGACAGAAGGGAATCTGGATCAGAAGCAAAAGCCTTGATGAGCTTTGCACACAGCAAGGACAGCCCCAAAGGAAAGGACACTGTAAGAGTGGCTATGGAATAACAGCCTGCTTCTTTACAGCCCTGTAAGATATGCAGAGCATCTTTCCTCACAACAACCTTGTGCAGGAAATAGTACCATATATTTATGGGGTGTGTGTACACATGTGTGGTGTGTGTATAGATAGGGAAACTACAATTCTTCCATGTACATATATGTGTACACATGTGTCTATATACAGGCACACATGTATGACATGTGTGCATTAGGTTGTGTGTATTGTGGTGTGCGTTGTGCACATGTGTTGTGTATATGCACGTGTGTGTATAGATACGAAATATTATACAGACTATCACCCATATAGAAACATATATGTATGTGTGCGTACATATATACTGTTTCTATGTAATGGCCGTTTTGTAGATGATGGAGCAGTCTCAGGTTGGTAAGATGGTCGCGTGATCTCTTCTGGGTCACCCAGCTTCCAAGCTGGGGTGTTGTGACACCCAGCCCGGTGTCATTTGCCCTATGCCACACTGCCACCCCCTAAATGGTGTTGATCACCACCAGTAAGCCTTTACTGAGTGTCCGCTGATCTTTGTAGACAGCTTTGAATCCAAATTTCACAGACATCTCTGAGGAGCGTACTGTGTCTGCAGTGGGGCAGTCACGTTAGTGACCCTGAGGCTTAGGTCCATGCTGTAAGCTCTCCCTTTCGTTTCAGGCACCCCTGTGTGTGTCTCCTCTTTGTTCTACCCTTGGTGGCTCTGACCATCTTTTTCTCTTGGTTGCAGATCTACGAAGGTGCCTACCATGTCCTGCACAAAGAACTTCCTGAAGTGACGAGCTCTGTCTTCCACGAAATAAAGATGTGGTTCTCTCAAAGGATAGCTTCAGGAGGAGCCACTTCCAATCCCTAAGCACATCAGCCTGGTTACCATGTCATGGTCTGTGGGAAATAGGCAGAGAAAGGGGTGGAAGCTGGCTTCTTGGCTTCGTCTTACCAAAATCTCAAATTGGAGGGATTCCTAGCACAATTTGCTTAAAAAAAAAAATATGTAGACATTCCTATTATGGGATGACCCCCCTGTCAGCTGTTTGAACATTTCCCTTAAGGGGAGGGGGGTGGGAGGGAGAAACCCTTTATGGAAAAAGGGTACCAGGTAGGGAAAAAGCTACAGGCAAATCTCAAGATATGGTCTATATGCCAATGATTCTAGGAAGGAGCCCCTGTACACCAACTCTCCCAGCTCCCATGTGGTTTCTCTTGGAAGCCTGGTATTACATTACGGGGGGGGCCTGTCTCTCTACCTATGCTGCAATAATATTTGCAGGGGGTTTATCACTGACACTTGTTTCTCCTCCTAATGTGATCTGTATCAGAAGGACTCCTGCCCTGTTCCCCCACTTCCCACCTCCCATTTGATGTTCAGATAGACAGAAAATGAGTCCTATGAACAGAGGAGCCAGGGAGGAGATCTGTCTAGTCATGGGATCAGTGTAAGCCATTCCGTGAGCTAGTTCATGGCTAGTTCAGCTAGCTGGGATTGTAGCGCCTCCAGGGTAAGGCTGTTATCCCACAGAAAAAAATGAACGTGGGGGCACATTAAGCTCCTTCTCAATCTAATCAGGTTTTCAGGGGAAAATCAGAATGAAATATTCCAAAGGAGCATAAAAAATAAGAGTAGACAAACCAACATAACAGGAGACAATTCTCTATTTTCCCCAGATAGACCCTTCCCCTTTCAAAGGACAGAAACCCTGGAGTTAACAGACAGATCTTCTATATACCTTCAAAGAGTCTGACTCAACTTGTTTAACCATTGACACTATGAAAGAAAAAGCCGTATTTAATAGAAAATGTTTAATATATGATTCATATTATAAGAAATATAGTATTTTGGTGATTGGGAGAAGACTAATTATCAGAGACCAAGGAGGGTTTGAGAAAACCTTGCTAAAAAAGTCCATGGTGGATATAGGTGAACCCATCAAGACCCAAGACAGTTGTCCAGCATAGCTCTTCATGTCTCTGTCTTCTTCAAAGGGTGCCATTAGGATCACTTATATCTTTTAACATGGCCCTAGCTATCTGTCTTGGCCCTCAGCTTTGCCCAACAGCCTTGGGGGAAGATGGAGAGTGAACTCTGCTGATGGGGCACATTGCTTTTTGGACGATGTTCATCACTCTGAAGAACAGAACCCAAGGCGTCTTTCCAGGGTTCCTCCCCCCCACCCCTATTCCCCAGACTGACTCTCTGGAATGTCCACAGCCATCTGCCAGCTAAGGGCCAACTCTCTCTTGGAGTAAGAACCGGTAGGACTTGTGAAATATAAGCATTGGAAATGGGATGGTTGGAGCAAAGATTTAGTGATACCAAGAACACTAAAGCAAGTCTGAACTGCCCAGAAGCTGCTTGGGGAGAGAGAATGAGAGAGAACGGGAGCTTCCAAGGTGATGCTGGCGTGTGTGATGAGCAGACCCTGGAGACAGTCTTCCTTCCTTCATGGACTCTGCATGGAGGGCACTTCTTACACCAGGGTTTCCCATCAAGTCCGTGGTGTGCAGGGCACCGATTGGCTTTGCCAGATTTAGTCCCACTCATCCCCAGGCCCTGAATGATGTGGGAGCATAGAAGACAAGCTGGCTCAGCAGTTTTGCTCCCTCAATTCCATTTGGTGCCTTCAGAATCAAGTGTGGGTGGCCGAACATTTCCCGGAGAAGTCACTAGTACTGAGGACACAGCTACCTCTGGTGGAAGGATCTGGGTGCTCCAAAATTGCCGGCACATTCTTTCTCCCCAGCCTTTTCTGGTTCATTGGGAATGGACCTTGGAGAAGAGATGGGGGAGTCATTTGCCTCATTTCCCAAGTCCTCCCAGCACAGCCCAGGAGAATTTAATAGCCCTAAAAATACAGTTGTGGGAAAGCCAGAATCAGGTTGGAGTTTGCATAATTAACAAGCAGAATTCAGGGAAGAGTCACTTCCTTAAGCCAATAAGGGAAACTTGTGTTGTCTCTCTCAGGCCCCTGACAGCAGAGTAAAAGGAGGCAGAAGGGGGATGCCTCCGGCCCTGATTCCATCCAGCGGCCTGCTTCTTCTCAGGTGTTGTTTCCATCTGCCTCCCTTTTCCTCTTTTCTCTTCTCTTCCCCTCAGTGAATGCCAGCAATAAATAGGGGTCGTGTGGCTAGGATTCTGCAGTACTGTCTTTTTTTTTAAAACTCTGCATGGTTCATCAGATACACAGCTGTTGTCAAGCTCTGAAAGGGACAATTCAAGGAGCAAACCCCCGCCACAAGGGTCCCTCCCGCCCATCAGTCTGCAGGACTCATTTCTGTTTCCACAATTGTAGATGCCAGCCTCACCCACTGAAATGCCAACACCAGTTTCACAACAGAGAGGGGGAAATTACGTCTTTCTGCCACCCTGCTGAGAAGTGAGATTTTGGCCGAATGCCTTCTTCTCTCCTTTTCCAGGCCTCAAACTCAGCTGTAGATCTGAAGGTGAGGCAGAGCCTTGGAAAAGATGTTTACTGAAACACACCTGCCACGTCTCCCAGGAGCTCAAAAGGTGCTTCTTGCCCCCATCCCAGCTCGGCTCATGCCCGCTTTTGTGGGGCACTAGTTTAAATGACTAGGTTAACAGTAACTGGCAGTAAAAACTACTCCTGGTACAGCCTCACCCATGCCTACCACTTCCAGGACCCACTTTGGCCAGGAGAGCCTTGGCTCAGGGAAGAGTTGAGACGAGCCACTTCAGAGAGATGGAAACCTCTTCCCCCAGCTCCCACAAGACATGGCTACCTTGGTCACCTAGCTCGAGGGCCACCGCTACAGGCTGGCAGGAGTGTCTTACTCCTGAGCTCGGTTCCAATGAGATCCAGAGAATAACAGATGATCCCTGGTGAGACCATGAGCAAATAGAAATTTCATATCCACCTTAGCCAGGGCATTACCAAAGGCAGGAGACAGACAGGCACTTGTGGGTTCACTGGTAATAGACTCCATAGTCCATTTGGTTTCAGATGTCTAGATTATGTGATTCCCTCTCCTTTAAAATTGCCTGGGGAGGGAAAAATAAAACAGAGATTGAGTTCTGGGCAAAAGATTAACCCACATATGCTTAGCAGGACCAAAGAATCCATCAAAAGAGCACCATTTTTTAGTTGAAGAAAAAAGCAAAAATCTTGAGTAGGGCCCTTAGCCTTCTAAGCAGTGAATGCTAGTCTTTAGGATGGGAGAATTGATCACACTTATCACCCTCCCTCTTCCCCTAACAGTTCCGCAAAAAAGCACCCACTCCCCCACCATCCAGCCCTCCTAAGTCAAGGCCCAGTGAGTACTGGGAGGCAGGACCTAGTCTTCCACTGGGCACTTTGAGGCACAGAGACCTTAGCTATGTACTAAGAAGGTTTCTGAAGCAAGGTGTGAAGAGGGAAACTGACTTTTAAAGAAACTGACCCAGGTGCTAGGGCTATTTCATCCAACTGCCGGTGGAGGGACAGTCCCCCTCAGACTGAGATCAGTCTGTTATGGGACAGAAAGAAGCAAAGGTTCCCAAATTTGTAAGGAGCAAATTACAGAAGTCTGAGTAAACTGAGGCAGCCAGCCACACCTTGCACCTGAAGGTGAGGTGGAAATAGAGGCAGAGAGAGAGAGAGAGAACGCTCTTTGGCTAGTATAACTGGGTCTTCAGGATACCAGGGACTGACAAACCAGAATAGAGACCTTTCTGTGAAGAAATTGTTTCCACCTATTAGAATGTGAGCTCCTTGAGGGCAGGGACTGTCTCTCTCTTCTAGTTGTATCCTCAGCACCTAGCACAATGGCTGGCACCAAATAAAAGCTTGTTGGTTGAGTGTTGGTACCCCATCATCCAGTCCCTTTAATCTTAAGGGGTCTTGAACTGTGAGCGCGTGATGCCCAGCACCTTAAGCATGGTAGGAGCTTAATAAATACTTGATTGAATTGCACTGGATAGGAATGGATTAGATTGGACTGGATGTGCATTCAAAGCTTTTGTATAGGAATGGAAATCAGTTGTTGCTGGTGAAGGTCCCATGTCCCCTGGGAATCTCACCCTTTCACCAAGCCCCTCGTCCCCAGTGGTGATGGGGAGGCGGCAGGTGGTACGCTCAGGTCTTGATTCCAAACCATGTGGACTTCCACCCATCAGTGGCACTGCCTTCCTTGTGCACTATTTGATGGAACTGGGTTTTCCTTTAAAAGAATACAGCCCAATAGCAATGGAGCGATAGTAGTCTGTGCCTGCTTCCCTTCTCCTTCCTGCCTCCATCACTCTAGCATCCAAAGGCCCTACATAACAAAAGGCCAGAAGCATCTTCTGTTCAATGCTATTTTCCTATCCTGTCTCCAGCCCTGCACTTTAACCTATTGCTAACATAAACCTATCAAGACCCCCAGGCAATTCCTAGCCCATTCCTCTTACCATGTTCCATTGCAATTCAGTGACATATACTCATATAGACTTTTAGTGGGGCAAATGTGTACAAGTTTAGAACTATTACAAGAACACAGTGTATGATTACTGCTAATCAATAATAAAAGCATATGTTTTCTGAATGGCGTTGGATCTGTGTGTGTCTGTGTCTCTGTGTGTCTTTCTTCAGCAGAACTTCATTTCTCCCCGAGACTGGAAAATTACAGTTTTCTTTGCCGACATGGAGACAGGAGTTTCAGCTGTTGCCCCGCGCCCATCACAGTGCCTTCATTTGCTAATCCTCAAACTGAGGTTAGGGGTTTGGTGAGAGCTGTTTGAGGAGTGGGTACAGCTCAGCTCAGTATGAGAGGTGTCCCTCTCTGCCCATCACCACTGCCAGTCCCCTCCTCAGAAAGGACAACCAAACAACTGTGAGCTCAAAGGACAGCGGGGGTGCTAAGACAGAACTGGTGCAGGAAAGTGCGAAGGATGCTGGAGTTGGTGTCGGGACCTGAGTTCAAGCCACTTCCTCTCTGATCCTCAGTGTCCTTATCTATGTGATGAAAGCGTTGGACTAGATGGTTTCTGAATGCCTTCCCAGTCCTGGAATTTATGCTCCTATGATCTTCACGATGTTTGCTGAATGTAGTTTTCCCCTCTTCCTTTCCCACTTCCCTTCTTCTCCTCTTTCCCTTCCCATTCTTTCTCTCTTTTTTTACTCTTTCTCCCATAACCCACCATCACATGAAACTTTAAAAGGAGCTTTTAATTTGTTAATTTATTGCCTTGGCAGCCATGCATGTTCCCTGTTTTTAATGGAAAAGACCAATGAGCCGAACGTTTGGTTTCTCCCAAAACCAACAGATTTATATGTGTTTCTTTCCCTCTCTTGCCTAAGGCCATTAGCTCAGGTTTATGTAAGCACTTTATAGCTTCCTTGTGCAGAGAATCCAAATCTCAGAAGCAAATAGCCCGATCTTACACCTCTGGAGTCCTGCTTTCAATCTGGGGACCCTTTCTCTCTCCACTGAACCAGGAGAATAAGGGGAGGAGGGGGAAGGGAATGGGAAAAGGCAGCTTAGTCAGGAAATGGGTTGAAAACAAAATTTAACTCAGATGTTCCTTCTTCATGGAATGCATCTGGCTAGATCACATTTTGCAGTTGACTATAGGAGATCCCTGGCCAGAATCCTAAAGACCAGACTCCTTTGTCTGACATTCAAGGTCTTCCACAGACTGGACCAAACTGGTGCTTTCCAACTCCAAAATTGTGTGATTACTATAAATGACTGACAGATAAAAACCATCACACTTAATAGACCTAGCTTCTCTGTAGGCTGTGGCCTTCATAGGGCTTGCCTGAATTAAGCATCAGTCACAGCATCAGAGAGCGTTAGAGCTGGAAAGGAAATTGGGGTCATCTTGTCCAATTCCTATGTTTTACAGATGAGGAAACCGAGGCTTAAAAAGAGGAAATGAGCCATTTAATTTTTGAGGAAAAGAAACCCAGAAAGGGTAAGTGACTGACCAATGTTAAACTCCAAGCAAATGGCAAAAAGAAAGGCCACTTGTAGACTCTGTCATCATTTGAAAAGAAAAGCAATCCACGTATCTTTTTGTGTTGATAATTATCATGGTAATTATGTATAGCTATAGAGGGGCAGCTTATTGGCTCAGTGGATAGAGCACTGGGCTTGGAATCAGGAGGACTTGTCTTCATGAGTTCAAATCTGGCCCCAGACACTTACAAGCTGTGTGACCCTGGGCAAGTCACTTAACCCCGGTTGCTTCAATTTCCTCATCTGTAAAATGAACTGGAGAGGGAAATGGCAAAGCACTCCAATATCTTTGCCAAGAAAACCCTAAATGGGGTCACAAAGAGTCATGTACAATTGAACAAAAACAACAAAATAGACCTAGAAACATGGTTACATTGGAGCTAGACAAAACCTTAGAGGTTTCTCCCTTTTTCATAAATGGGGGAACTGAGTCATAGAGCATCAAAGTGACTTGCCCAAGGTCACACAGCAAATTAGTAACAAAGCTAAGGCAGAAGCAGGACTCCTGATGCTTCGGCTTCTAGGGCTGCACTAGAAAAGCATGATGAGAACCAGAGACTGGTGAAGGAAGTGTCTGAGGCCTGAGATAAAGAAAACTCTGACACTAAGGAATACTTTGTGTGATTTTAGGCAAGTCCTTTCATTCCTCTGGGGCCTAGTTTCCTCATCTGGAAAAGGAGAGGGTTGGTGTCTTACAGCTCTAAAGCCTGTCCTTCTGACATCCAGTGAGGATTTTACTTTGAACTGAAAACCGTTACGGATTCAGTCAAGGAATATTTATTAGGCACCATTAATGCCTTATGGATACTCTGGGGGAAAGAAAGTGTATGCTCAGCCTCCCACTGAGCCAGACACACACCCCCCAAACCAGAAAAGTCAGGCTCAAAGCCCCCGTGATGACTGTCTTTACTGCTTCCAATGTTTCACAGAAGGGGTTGGGGAAGGAGGGCCAGAGGGAGACAATCATTCAAAGGGACAGGCGTCCATAGGGAAGAGCAGAAGGCAGGGGAAAATTAAGGATAATTGTCACTTCTTCATATGGTTTAGGATGGTGACCCACCAGAGAGGGACCATGTAATTATATCATTTTCCCCACTGTGTAATTTCATCCTCTTCCAGTTCCAAAAAGGAAACAGACAGTAGTTTTTTCCTCTTTAAGTAATGTTCCAGTTTTTCCAGAAAGATAAAGAAAGCAACTATTCTAATCCAAATTCTACCACAAATCACTTTTCTTCTCGGGGTCTCAGTTTCCCCAGCTGTATGCTGAATTAGTTCCTAAGATCACATGATCATAGAGCGAGGGTTGGAGGGGGCTTCACAGGCCATCTAAGCCAACCTCCTTGTCTTTACTTAGAGGTGAGAAAAGTAAGTCTCAGAGAGTAAGCGTCAGGTGGAGGACTAGAACCCAGATCTTTGGACTCTAGGCTCAATGGATGATATGACTTCTGAGGGCCCATCTAGACAGGGAATCCTGTGGTTCTGTGATCCTAAGGAGAGTTGGGCCCCTGGACATCTGGAGACAACAAGCCTGGGAGGTGTCAGAATTACAGACTTTATCATTTAAGCCTAATTACTTCCCAGAGCTAAGTGGAGATGTGAAAGCCCTGAGGGGGAAATCAGAAAGAAAACCCTCTTCATCATTTTTCTCCAAGTACTTCTCCACTAATACCTGGAAAAATCCTGATCATTAAAATATTTAGAGTGATAAAAAGGTGTGGAAGGTGTATGTTGATTTCCAGATGACTAATAGTGAAGAATGCTTCCCATCCCCTGACAGAGGAAATGAACTAAGCAGGCAGAAGGAGACACACATTATTGGACATGACCAATAAGGGAATCTGTTTTGCTTGACAATGCATAGAGTTGTCAAGGGCTTTTTCTTTTCTTTTCTTTTTTCGGAGGGTAGTAGAGAGTCAGAGGGAGTTGGGGGAGAAAATAAATGTTAATTTTTTGGATTTTTTTGTTCTTGCTTTTTGGAGGGGGAAGGCAGGGCAATTGGGATTAAGTGACTTGCCCAAGGTCACAAGGCTAGTTTTTTGTGTTGTGTCCAAGGGGGGGATTTGAACTCAGGTCCTCCTAACTCCAGGGCCAGTGCTCTATTCACTGAGTCACCTAGCTGCCCCCTTAAAATTTATTTTTTAAAAATTAACATTTGGGGGTGGCTAGATGGTGCAGTGAATAGAGCACCGGCCCTGGAATCAGGAGGACCTAAGTTCAAATCTTGCCTCAGACGCTTGACACACTTATTAGCCATGTGACTTTGGGCAAGTCACTTAACCCCAATTGCCCTTCAAAAAGCAAAAAAAAAAAGTTTTTTAAAAAAATGTATGTCTCTGGCCAGTCTATAATCCCCAAATGAGTTTGAAAGACTATGCACTAAAAAGATTTTGACAGTTTTTTCAGACCTGGGGCTTCCCCCTCTCACCTCCCCCCTGTACATTTTCTGAGACTTTCTCTTATTGAATTGTCTACAATATCGGAGCATCCCAGTTGTGGGGTGCTGAAGACAAGCAGAACCATGGAGTCATAGATTCAGAATTGAAAGGAACCCTGGAAATCACCTAGTCCAACCCCTTTATTTTGTGAGTGAGAAAAACCAGGACCCAAAGAGACTAAGTCTCTTAAGCATCCCTTACAGCTCTACTATTGGCCAAGGACTTATCCAAGTTCCCCGAAGAGAAAAAGAAGAGCTGGGATTTGAACCCACATTTTCTGACTCAAAATCCAGGACTCTTTCTACTAGGGGGATGTTACAAGAGTACATGTGGGTGGCAATGAGAACTGCCCAGGGCTGTTGGCCATGGGGATAGAGGAAGAGATAGATGGACAGACGGATGGACGGACGGACAGACAGACAGACACAGACAGACAGACAGACAGATGATAGATGGAGGGATAGATGGATGGATAGAATCATGAATGGGTGGTGGGGGAGGGAGAGATAGAGAGATGATAGACAATGTAGGTAAGAAGTACAGGTGGATAGAGTATTTATTAAGTGCTTGTTCTGTGCTAAATTCTTTGTTAAGTGCTGAATATACAAATAAAAGCAAACAAGATGGTCTCTACTCTCAGAGAGCTTACTTTCAAACAGGAGAAGCTGGAAAGTAGGGGGTTGGAGGTGGAGAGTATACTCATTCAGAGAGTAAGGCTGAGTTTAGAGATTTGCAGTGAAGGGCAGCTAGGTGGAGCAGTGAATAGAGTACTGGGCCTCTACTTTGTGAGTTCAAATCTGGCCTCAGACACTAGCTGTGTGACCCTGGGTAAGTCATTTAACCCTATTTGCCTCAGTTTCCCCATCTGTAAAATGAGCTGGAGGAGGAAATGACAAATCATTCCAGTATCTTTGCCAAGAAAACCTCAAAAGGGGTTACAGAGTCAGACAGGACTGAACAACAATAACTAGGAGTGAAATCAGTCTGGCCCTCAGGAAATGAATGGGGTTCTGAGACAGGGACACATCCATCTAAAGAGAAGTCCCCAGGTGGAGGTGCTAAAGCAGCCACCTAATGTGAGATGTTGCTGATGTTAATAGCTGAGGGTACCTCTCATGGGGAGATATAGGATTTACTTCCAAATAGCCATTATCTTTTTTTTTCTATATCTTTTTTTCTTTTTTTGACTTTTTGGAGGGCAATTGGGGTTAAGTGACTTGCCCAAGGTCACACGGCTAGTAAGTGCGTCAAGTGTCTGTGGCTGAATTTGAACTCAGGTCCTTCTGACTCCAGGGCTGGTGCTCTATTTACTGTGCCACCTAGCCGCCCCCATTAACCTATATCTTTATAGGGTTTTTTTTTCTGAGCATATTGGGGCCTTGGAAAGAGTCAAGGGATAGGGACAGGACCTTCAATTGCATTGGTATCAGGAGCTCCCACATGAGTTAACTTTCTTTCCCAATGCAGATTAGTGCCTACTCTGAAATTTATAATCTTTAAGATTGTTTAGAAGAGAGATGCTGGCCACCCAGTGACCAGCACAGCCTGAACCAAATCAAAATATAATTGGGAAATACTTAACAAAAATTAAAATGTGATAAACATTAATATGTGATATCCTAAGCCACTCTGGGGCCCACAGAGATCCTTACATAAAGTGGCCCCCACTTCTGAGTTTGACACCACTGGTGTAGGCAAAGGGGAACAAAATGGGGGGTTCCATGTGTGATCAGAGCTCTGCCTAGGGAAGGTTACTTGGGCTGTGGTCTACAGATTTTTTTTTCTGAGAATGTTAGGGGGGGTTGAAGGTTGAAACATAGGAGAGATGCTAAGGGCCGGGACAGTTAGGAGATGATTACAATAGTCCAGGTGATGGATGAGCAGGACCTGGCCCAAAGGAAAGGGAGTGGAAACAGGAGGGCTCATTGGAGATACTGCAATGGTGTATACTAGAGGGCTGGAACTGATTGGATGTGGGAGGTGAACGAGACATTCACCACAGAGGATGGGGCCTTGAGACTGTAGGAAGACGTAGAACAGAATCTTTCCTATCAGCAGAAATAGAAGGGATACAAAAAATACACCTCCCTCTCTATTCCTTCTGCCCTCCCTCTCTTCCTTGCAGAGGCAGGGGACTATGGTTGTATATTACATAAAGTGGCAGACTTAATCACTCTCGATTACTTTTGCTGAAAGCTTTCCCCCCTCCCTTTTTGTTTCTTGCTAGCAGGGATGGCTTGCTGAGTAGGGGAAGGAGGAGGGATATATTCTGAAATAAAGGTGATTTTTTAAATTCTTAAAATGAAAAAAGCAGAAATTGGAGAGAACTAGAAAGTAGAGCTGGTTTGCAAGAAATGGTTGAGTTCAGTGTTGGACACATGGACTTTCAAACACTGGTGAGCCACCCACGTGAGGTCCCGCTGGCAGAGGGAAATCATAGGATTTGGGGGTAGAGGGGTCATCACCAAACCCCTCATTTTATAGATAAGGAAGCTGGGCTTCCACAAGGCTAAATGATTTGTCCATATAACTAGCAAGTTTCAGAGACAAGGTTTGAAGGCAGGTCTTGTGAATGTAGGGTTGAAGCTTGAGAGTTTAGAGCTGAAAATAGAGGAGGAGGCACCCACATAAAGACTGAAACCATGGGTGAGAATGATATTGCCAAAGGCAAAAGGAAGGGAAGCTAGAGATGGACAAGAGTTTTAGGGAGTGGGGCCTTGAGGGGACAAGGTTCACAACTGCCAGTAGTACAGGGAATTAGCCGAAGGTAAGTAAACCCATTAGAAGCTGCAGTGAAGGCCCAGCTGAGGCTGGCTAGCTGGAATTTTTAACGGAGACAATAAACACAGTTGTGTTTTTCTCTAGGAACGCAGCAGCCCAAGAAGAGAAAGCAGATGGCAGAATTGTCATGGCAGCCATGGTGGGGGGCGATTGGTTCTAAGATCCTGGTGGGAGAGAGCCCAGGAGCTCCTCCTCGCAGGGCATGGGAACAGGTGAAGTTAGAAGCAGGTGATAGAATGGAAAAGAAGATAGAGGAGGCAGGATAAAGGAGACCTGGAATCTATAAAATGGGAGAGGGCCAGGGTTAGGATCGGTGACTTTAAAGAAGTCCCTTGCAAGAGACTGAACAATTAACTCATCAAAACGCATACATGTTTCTCACTTGAACAAGAATTTCTTTCTTGCCCTCCCCACAGGAAGAGGTCACATGCCCACTAACCCCATGATGCTGGAGGGGATCTGACTGCTCAGGGCAGCTGGGCAAGTAAGCCGAGGAATTAGCCAAGGAAAACCCCTAAATACCAGTCAAGTGAAATCTTGAAATTCCAGGTAGGCAGAGGTGAGAAAAGACTTTAGCCTCGATGATTACAGTTACAGGAAGACACGGCGCCCTTGAGAGGCCCATCCATTCAGATTCTGACACATAAATAACCCAGGAAAGGGCTGTTGGCCTCCCGAAGCGGGCCAGAAGGCCAATGCAGCCGGTCTGAATAATGAGCCAAAGGGATTGTGCCCGCCCTCTCCAAGTTCCTCTTGGAGACAGAGCCAAAGGCCTTGCAGGAAAATAGCAATAACTTATATTTCTATTAGGCCTTTATGGTTCCCCAGGAGGAGCTCTCCTTATAAAGATTTAGTGAAGCAGGTAGGACAGGTATTGGCACTCTCCTTTCAAAGTGAAGTGATTTTGCCCAGGGCCACACAGTTAGGACGTTCTGGAGTCAGGACTTGAAGTCAGCCCTGACATGGATGCTCATGGGCTCCCTATATACTGTGCTGCTAACACCCAATGCCCAAAGTCTTAGCTTTGAAAATCTGACTCCAGCCCCTATGAGAACACTTCTCAGTTCTGTCACTTCTGCCCCACAAAAAGGCATCACCCCATGGAAGTTCAGCAGCTTGAGCTGATAGGGGATCCCAGCAAGGCCTGGAAAGAAAAATGCTTTGGAATCCACCTTCTCTCCAGAGCTGGCATAGGTGAAACGAAGGATCCAAAGCCTATTGCCAAGTACACCCCAGCTCCAATTCCAGGCCAGCTCTCTCCGGGACTCCATGGCCATGCAGCAGGCCACACCCCTGCCTTCTCACTGTCAGGGATGCATCCTTCTCTCCCCAAGCTGGTTTTGCTGTAGGCCTGAGTCAGAAGAGCAGCTTCCTCCTGAAGAAGCTGGGCCAACCTCCCCACAACCCTCTGAATTCCCTCTGCTGGGGCCCAGGAGGAGCCTGGGACCCAGAGCCCCAACAGGCCATCAGAGCTGAGAAACCAATGCCTTCAAAGGCTGGTGGATTTGCTGGAGGCAGAGAAAACAGATCTTGGCTGGGAAATGAGGAAGACAGAGCCCCAGGGAGCGGCTTCCAAAATAAAACAGATGAGAAAACGCAGCCAAGCCCCAGATATAATAAACCCCAGATAATTAACAAGCCGTCGCCGAGATAATCATAGGGAAATATACTTTTATTGCCGCACACATGCTCCTGTTTTATTTTTAAATAGTATATATTAGAATAGATCTTAGCTCTGAAAACCTGCAGTTTGGGCATATATTTTTTTTCTGAGGGAAAGGGGCTGGGCAGCTCTCAGCCCCTCCCCTCCCCTCTCTGAGCAAGGGTACCTGGGGCAGCCTCCATAAACAGCCTGGGGGGAGTGAGGGGGAAGGAGGAAGCTCTCCTCTCAAGCCCAGATCAGTTTTCTCTGGGCTTAGCACAATCCCCAGGCTTCACCTGGCCTTGGAGTCCTTGGGGGAACCTGGTTTTCCAACATCCCAGCTTTCCCAGGATTTATTACCCCAACCAAAAATCACTCTCCTGTATCCTCACCAGGAGAGTTTGGGAAATAGCTGTTTGTGCTTTGAGGGGGAAAAAAAAGGAAAGCACCCATTGCGGGGCCCCAGGGACCAAAGTACTCAGCTTGGCCCTCAACTGGACCCTGACAGTGCCTCCTGCCTCTCTCCCTCTCACCCAGAGCCTGAGCTAGAGACCAGGGGACTGGCTCTTGGCCCATGTGTGCTCAAGGGACCACATGGGGGAAGGGACATGCCCTGGAGCAATGCATCCTCAGGGACCTCTCTGATCCTTCTAAACAGAGGAAAGGAAGATGATGCCAGCAAGCAGATCTTTACCAGAAGCAGATGAAGACAATCTTGCCCCCAGAGCCTTCTTTTCCCCCCTAATGAAGGGGCCAGAGGGGAAAGCTCAATAACCTGGATGGAGTAAGGCAGGCTGGGGAAGAATGAGCTACATAGCCCACATCCCAGAGGAGTGGAAAGCACATCTGCCCATTGGCCAGAGGTGTTGGGGAAGGGCTTTGCCCACACATATGTGGTCATGAAGAGAAGCTGATCTTGTCAATGCTTCTCTCCTTTGCCTAGCAGAAAAATACATTCTTAGCTTCTAGAAACAAAGATTCAAGACCTATAGTGACTGGGGCTTCCAACCCCAAGGATATAATCAGTACTTGGAGAAAAACCCCTTCCACCCAACACTCCCAGATTCAGGGGAGGGGGCGGGGATGATGCTGATCTCAAAGCCATTTAGAGAAAGCTGTCCAGACACCGTGGTGGGCGTCAAACCTGGCCAGGTCCCTGGATTCAGGCCAATGCCTCTCTGCAGCAAGGGGGAAGCCATACCAAGCTCTCATCAGAAAGGGGAGGGGGACACTGGGTCCCCCAGTTAGCAGCATCTAGAAGTCAACAATCCAGGCCAATGTTGGCCAAGAGCTCCTCCAGGACCTGCAGCCTCTGGCTGGCCTCCTCGATGGCACTGTAGGTCTGCACATTGCTAGTGATATGGAACCGGATGTCGTCCACTAGGGGGATGGAGTCTGTCTCCTGACGCTCAGCCACGGCCGCAGCCTCCTCCTTCACAGCTGCTACAAACTCTTCCCGTTCCACTAGCTAGCGGGGGGAAGAAGGGACAAAGGTCTAGTCAGAAGTCCTGAGTGGGAGAATGAGGGGGTGGGGGGGAGGGATACCAGAGACTTCAGCTTAGGGAAAGCCTTCCTCACTGGGGCCCAAATCGAATTCTTCCTACCCAGGCCTTCCTTTCTCCATCCCCCCAAGCTCAAGGGCTCCTACCTTCTCGATGACCTTGGCCATGAACTCTGTGCACTGGTCCTCCAGCCGAGTTAGCTGGAACAGCTTGGCAACCTTCCAGATGCCAACCACGTTGTCCTCATCCAACACCTGGGCTAGGCTCCGACCACAAAGCCGCTTCAGGCCAGGTAACAGGTACATATCAGCTACGCACAGCACATCGTAGGCAATGTCAGGAGACAGCTGCAGATCACACAAGGTATGGCCTCTTGGGTGGGGACTCTAGTCTAGGACCACATCCCCCCACAGTGGAACCACAAAGGGCCTCCAAATTGTTCCCTTTCCAAACAGGGAGGGCGGGATAGGATTCCAAAGCACATCCCCAGCAGGGCTACTCCCCTACTCTAGGGCTCTGAATAATGGCAGAATGGAGTCATATTCCTTCATGTGGCATTCAAAACCCTTCAATCTGACCCTCAGCTTCCTGGTGAGACTTCTCTCAACCAATCTGTAATCATTTATACAGCACCTACTATGTGCCAAACCCATATGCTAAGTTCACCCTCTCACGTGCCTTAAATTTACCAGAGATACAAAACCAAAAATGGAAACAGTCCATCCTTGCACTCCCAGAGCTTACCTTCTACTAGAGGTCGGTGTAGAAACAAGGGCATAGATAAGTCAATACAGAACATAGCCAAACCAAATCCAAAATAATTTCAGAGAACATGATCAACTGAAGGAATGAGGGAAGGACTCTTAAGCTGAATCCTGAAGGGAGCTGGGGGTTACGAAGTGCAGAGCAGCCGAGGTGTGGGGGCCTCGTTCTCATTCACACGTCCCTATCCTGGGCTTTCCCTTCCTCTGTGACTGCTGACATCATTCCCCTTTCCTCCCTGCCCCCATATCTTTATCAAACTCTCCCCGTTCTAGAATGTATTATGAAAGGGATGGCCAAGGCAGCTCCATCTCCTCTTCTGGCAGGGTTATTCAACAAGCTGGGGAAGAGTGCTATAGAAAGTCTGTCTAGATGTTAGAACCACATTTGACTGTCCCTCGTGCTATTCACATGGACTAGAGAGGTGTGAATGGGGACCTGGCTGGACAATCAGGCCTGAAAGAGCTGGTCAATAATGGTTCTCCATCACCTTGGAGTGAGGTCTCCATCTAGGCTCTTGGTTCTAACGTTTTTTGGTTTTGTTTTTACAAATCAGTTGAAGGCTCATATGGAATACCTATCAAATCTTTAGATGACACAAAGCAAAATCATTGGACAACAGAATTAGGATCCAAAAAGTTCATGACAGACTAGAACACTGGGGGGCAGCAAAGTACAGTGGGAAGAAGGTGGGAGTCCCAGGACCTGAGTTTATTATGCTTATCAGCTATATGACTGAAGATAAGCAGCCTAACCCTCTCTCAGCCTCTGTAATAGGAGGAGGCTGGACATCTAAGGTTCTTTCTAGTTCTAGATCTAGAATTCTATGCTTTGAAGTGCCCATACACACCAAAGCCCCCTAAACCTGCTAGAAGGGGACCCCTACCAGGGTCCCTGGAAACACTCAGGGCTTTGCTAGGTACGACGTTAACATACACCCCTCCCTTGGAACCACATTTTGTTGATTAGCAATACCTAAATCTAAATAAGTGTATCTTACAGAAGACTCAGTGCTGTCTGCCCTACTGGGGAGGTAGTCACCGCCGGTTAATAAACACTCCTATCAAATTATAATTGGTTTCGCTGTCTTGCTTTCTCCATTGTCCATTACAGCTTAAGTAACATCTACGAAGATATTTAAATTTTTTAAAAGATAAAATTTAAATGTAAAGTAAAATGTAAACTTTTTACCTGGATTTCTTTTTTTTTCCCTTCTAACTGGGGAGTAGAGTAGGTGGGAGAGAAAATAAATGCTCATTATCTGAAAAGGTCAATAAAAATTTGTTTTTTAACCCAGTAGAAGATAAGCGCCTTGAGGGCAGGGGTCTGCTTACCTTCTACTGGGTTAACAAACTTTTATTATCCTTTAGCACAGCGCCCAGCACAATAGAAGTGCTTGATAAATGTTCAATCAAACTGGGTTCAGAAAATAATTTCTCAAGTACTGAATGAGAGCAGCCAGGTAGAGGCAGCAGCTCATCTGAGGGAGAGCTGGGGCTTTCCTGGAATCCGGGCGATGAGGTGGCCAGAGGTGCTAACTCTGTTAGTCTGCAGCTTCCAAACCAAGGAAAGGGATGAGCAGTCCCAGGCCCCGTGACTGTGGTCAGACTACATCAGGAGGCTGGTTCTGAATCCCGAGGGCTAATATTAGGAAAGATGTGGAGAAGCAAGGGAATGTTCAGCAGAGGGCAACAAGGAAATCAAGCCATCGGAAGGAAGACTGGTTGAAAGAACCAGGGGTATTGAGTCAGCCTGAAGGCACAGGTGACTTCCTGACTATCGGAGCTGTCCCAAAGGGCCATGGGCTGCCTGTGGAGGCAGTGAGCTCCCCAGCCTCAGGAAGCTTCAAGCAAAGGCTGGAGATGTTGTAGGGGAACGGGTGGTGTGGCTTTGGCTTAGCTGGCCTCCGAGATTCTGTAACGGTTCAGCCCCTTCTCAAAATCCAGTGTGAGTATCCCCCTCTCTCCTACAGTCGATCTTTATCCCTCACAAAGGGGAAGTCTCCTCTGCTACACACAGTGACTGTATGTCTTCCCCACTCCCAACTAGGCAATGACCACTTCTACAACGCTAGGACCTTGTTATTTGTTCTCTCTCTTTTCCAGCACTCAGTTTGAGAGCATCCTGCACACATACTATAAATGCTCAGTAAGTATGAAATGAAGTAAGCGAATGTCCCCAGAGGGGAGCCTGACCTCAGTGTCATCACTGTACACGTAGTACAGTACGCGGGTAAAGATGTCGGGGGAGATGCCATGTAGAGTGACCGCAGGGAGGCCAGGAGAGGCTGCCAGCTCTTCACTCTCGCTGAAGTGGTCATCCAGCAGGGCCCGAAAGTAATCACTGCGGCCACAGAAGAAGGCCTAGGGAAGGCAGGAGGAAGGGAGGGGTCACCATGGAGGGGACACTCTGCCAGCTCCATCAGATGATCACAGGACCACAGACTGAGAGCTAGAAAGTGCTTAGTCCAATGCCCTCAGGTTAAGTGGTCACTTAAATATCAGAGGCAGGATTTGACACCTGGACCTCTTAATTTCAAGGCCAGCACTTTCCTCTACACTGGCTGTCCTTGTCTCCTAAGGGTAAAGGTCTTTCTCCAAGACCTTCGCACCTTTGCCTTCCCCCACCTCCAAGAAAATGACCCCTCCATACCACTGACCTAGTGTTAGGGATTTAGGAATAGGTAAGCCCTGGGAGATATAACAAGCTGAGGTCGAGGAAGAGACAGAGCAGGGCTTGGTGAGGAAGCTGGGAGGATAGGAACAGGTTTGGGATGCTGGGATGGGGGAGACCTGGCCAGGCTAAGGAACATCTATCTGGGGACAACAATGCCAGCGCCTCAGGCACCTTGTGACATAAGAAGTTATAGTCGGCCACACGGAAGCAGACGTCGGGACAGCTGCTGAAATTGTCGGTGCTGTCAAAAGGCAACTCTCCGAAGCCCACCTGGCGGATGAAGCAAGAAGAGGACTGGAGGGGCAGACCAATTCAGGGCACCTGCCCGCTTGTGTCCCAACACCAGCCTCAGATAAGGAAGTCAAGGGTCTATTTCAGAACCAGCACTCTCTAGACATCCCACCTTCACCCCCCCACCATCCCTTAGGCAAGGACACGGCAGTTCACTCCCAGGAACTTTGGGCAGGGACCTGGGCATACCCGGAGCTCTGGAGGCAAGGCACAGTCTGCCAGCAGTGCCAGGTCTTCCCGGAGCCGGCAGTCGGCGGGGGGCGGCTCAATGGTCAGCACCTTCACACACGTCCCCGGCTTTGAGGCCACTGCCAAGGGAAGAGCAAAGCTTCTTTCTCTTTCTACCCCCCGGCTAGGCTGCCCAGCCTCACCCAACCAGTCCTGACTGCTGCCGTCGGTGGCCACAGGGAATGGGGCTCACCAAACTCATAGGCCTTCTTGCACTTGGTCTCCAGGCTGGTGATGAGCTCCTGCAGCTGACACTGCTTGGCCAGCCTCTTACAATCACTCACATATTCCACATCAATGTCCAGGCGGCCTGCAGAGAGGACAGCAGTGGGGCCTTCAGAGAGAGGCTTTGCCTCCCTAGCTGGGCAGGCTACAGTCACGGCCCTGGCTGTCGGGACAAGCAAGGGATGGGCCCAGGACAAGGCCAGCCTCTGCCCCTAACCTGCTGTACAGATGTAGGTTGTACAACAACTTGCCTCCATTTCCCCATCAGTAAGAAACTAACTCCTGAGTTGCCCAGAAGTAAGGAAAAGCTTGGTCAGGACTTGTCTCTGATCTAGAAAACAAGAGTCATCCAGGACACAGAGATGTGGCACATGTGGAGTGTGACTGGAGTCACAAACATGCCCAGGGACACTGTGGGCATGGGACTGCATGAGAGCATGACCTAGCCCATCACAATTCATGGAACCCCTACTCAACACAAAACCCTTCCTGGAGGTTAAAAAGGAGGGGCACCCTTCTCAGCGGCAATGACCAATGTCCCATAAAGAACTTGTGTCCAAATCCCCAAACTCTCACAATAGAAGGCCAAGGTTACTGGGTACTTTGGAATGAGTTCTGACTGATGCCCACTTCTTAAATGGGCGAGATGGACAGAAATGAACTGAGAGAAAGGAGATAACTGAGTCATGACCACCCCACTACCAACCACCCAGCTCTGCCAATCACCAGCCCCCAGGAGAGGGGCCACCTGTGTAGAGATACTGCAGAAGGGAGCCGAAGGCCATGGGATTGATCTGTGGAAAGAAAGGAAAGGTCAGGGGATCATGGGATCCCAGAGCTCTCCTCCCTCCCTCCCTCGGGGAAGGTCTCCTAGTATCTCCTCAATCTAACAATTCCAGAGCCCCCTCCCCCAAGACCAGACTGAGAGTTCTCCTCTAAGCCTTTGTACTCTAGAGTTAACCATCAAGGCCTTGGGGGGTAGGGAGGGATAGGGAGGGGAGGAGAAGGAGCCCATGCCTAGCTCAGGCTGTTGGAGAACCCAGGCTTGGAATCCCATATGAAGGAAATGTCCACCCAGGATAGGCCATGTGACTCTTCCTATTTCTGAGCAGTGGGGGACTAGGGACAGACCCTTCCGTGGCCCAGAGCGCGTCTTCAGGGCCACAACCTAGGCCGTACCAGTGGGTGCTTAAGAGCGATCACACTCTTCCCTTTCCACTTGGTATCAAACATGTTGGCGAAGTAGCTGCTTCGGGCACTGAGGATGCATTGGTGGGCACAAAAGGATTTCCCATGGACGATGAAAACGATGTCGCTCTGGTAGCCTTGCTCCAGGAGCCTGGGGGGAAGGGGCTGGGTGGGCAGGGGCACGGAGGGGAAGGGGCCATGGGCCATGAGGGGGAAGTGGCTATCCTCTCATCCCTCCCCCATCCCTGTCCTCTCCCCAGGTCCTTGACCCTGCACATGCCTCTTTTCAGAGCCAGGACCCAAGGTTTGTAAACAAGACAGCAGCTGGAGGAAGCTTATCTCCCCCAACACTCCAAGGCCCATGAGTTAGCTCTTTTTGAGTCTTTACAGCTTAGTCTCTGATATGGGGGAAAATGATATTCAAATTTCCAATTTTATGCCTTGAGATGATACCTAGAAAAAAAAATCTCAAGTGGCCATCGAGGCATCTGCCACTCTCTGGCCTCCTCATGGCTGTGGGAAACGGCAGGAAGAGCTCTGGCCTATCGGAGGAGGGTTCTGAGGCCCACTAAAAGGCCCAAATGGGTTGGTGACCTGGAATTTCCTCCTTCTCCTCTGCCCCAGGGATTGAAGAAGGAGCCCAGGCCCTCCCCAGCGCCTCACCGCTGCAAGAAGTCATCATAGTAATCCCTCTGCATTCGGGTGGAGGTGATCTGCTTGTAATCCCTCAGCTCCCGACGGATGGTGTCGCTCAGCGCCCCATACAGGCAGCGCTCCCCATCAAAAGTGTTGGCTTCACACCTGGCTCCTAAGGAATTATGGGAAACAGCATGGCCTGCTCTCCCTGTGGTCTGCCTGACTCTGACCCCAGTCCTCAGTTCACTGGTCCTACCCTAGATACCCCAATACCAAGACCCCCATCCCAGCCCTACCACCTCATGCTCCAAAGCTCCCTGAAACCCCATCCTCTCTAAACCCATCAGCAGGGTCAGCACATAAATACCATGTGCTCTAACAGGCGCCAAACAGAGTTTACAGGATGAGGAGGGGGCACTGTCAGGGTTAATGCTCAAACAAAGAACTAGGACTTCATTCTTAAGGACAGTTCCACAGGACAAGGCCTCAGGCTGCTAGAAGGACCACAGAGAAAAGTAACCATTGGGCCCCCTGCTACTCTCTGGGCCCAGCCTGCCCCCAAAGCATCCCCCTCTCCCAAGGGCACACACACACTCGTCCCCTCTGGCGCTTACCATTGGCCAGGAGGTAACGTACAAGCTCCTCATGTCCACACAAGCAGGCGTAATATCTGTGAGGAAAAAAATATCCTTCCCCTCACACCAGGGAAATAAGGTAGGGGAAGGAGCAAAGGCCTCAAGGAGTCTGGGCTCCAATACTCACTAGCTGGGTGACAGTCTCCCCATCTCTAAAATGGGGATGTGGGGAAAGGAGAGAATGTTACACTTAAATGATCTGCCTCCCAACTGAGACAGATTGTACCATGTTAGCCTTAAAGTGCTCCAGAAATCAAACTATCATGGCCATGGCCATGGCCCTCCTCAAGGTCCCAGCTCTTGGCTTGGCCTCCCATCCTTCTTCCCCAGAGGAGGTTTCTCCCCTACTCAGTGAATTCCAATGGTTTCCCATTGCCTCAAGCACAAAATAGAAACTGCTGTTTAACCTTGAAATCCCTATACAACCTGGCTCTGACTAATCTCTCCAGTCCAGTGGCCATCACTCTCTCTGCTGCACACTCTGCAATCCAGCCAAATCAGCCTCTCTCTGTTCCTCATACATGAAACTCCATTTCCTACCTCCATACCTTTGTACTGCCAGCTCACCATGCCTGCAGCACATCCCTAACTCTCCTCTTTCTTTAAGACACTATTCAAGCATTTCCCACTACCCACTAGTGCTCGTCTTCCCATAGGACCTTATATTCCACTACTTTGTATGTATTTATACTTATTCATCTTATATTTGTGCTGTATATATTTATATATGTCCCATAAGAACGTAAGCTCTTTGGAGTAGGGCTCATCATTCTTTGCACTTATATCCTCAGTACGTAGCCCTTAATAAATGCTGATATGAGATTGGGGAACTCTCTCCCCCAAAGGGAGGTGGGGATACTCACAGAGGAGTACTGTCCCATTTGTCTCGGACATTGATCTCCACATCTCTCTGCTCCAGAAGGTACCTGAGTGGAAGGGAGGAAGCAAAGGTTTGAGTAATGCCTCTTCAGTGGGAGTCATCAATCCCCCAAAGGAGAGAGGGAACACTACTCGTCCATGAGACTGGGGGGCCCAGTGCATTAAGACTAGAGATGAAGCCTCTGCTCACGGGACAGAAAATGGCCATGGGAACAGAAAAGATGGAAGTGGGTGAGAGATTTGGAAAAAAGAGTCTACAAGACTTGGTGACTGATTAGCTCTGGAGGACAAGAAAGAAGAGAGTGAACCAAAGAACAGAAATAGGGAAATTAGAAGGAAGAGCTGATTTAAGAGGTTAAGATAAGCCTGGTTAGGGAAACGCTGAACTTACAATCCTGGCAGAATGCTGAGTAGGAAATTCCCAGAAGCTAATGGCAAAAAGGTGCCTGAAGTATAGGAGAAAAGACGGTACCAAAGACAGGGTAATAATAATACACCGTGGGCATCACCCTGGGCTGCTCAGTGCCCCAGCAAGGCTTTTAGGGGAGAAGGGGCCAACCTGCACGATGAAAGAAGCCCTCACTGAAAACCTTCTCCAGTGCTGAAGTCACAAGTCAGCCAAAAAAGACCGACAGCAGCTAACATTTCAGAAAGCCCTTGCAGGCAGAGGCATCAAACAGCACCCTAAGCAGACTCAGACATTACTGGGAAATATTTAACAAAATGACTAAAATTACAATAGAACACAGATAATGTTAATATGAGTCTGTTAAGTCAAAATGTGGCCTGAAGGAGCCCTTACATATGCTTTGGTGGCCTCAGTTGTACCAGAGTTTGACACCACTGCTGCCAGGTAGTACAGAAAGCAGGCCTCGAGGTGTTATACAGAAAGCAGGCCTTGAGGTATTACAGCTTCTATTATTCTCATTATTTATAGATGAGGAAACTGAGGCTCAGAAAGGTTAAATATCTCGAAGTTTGCAGCCTGATTTGAACTGGGGCGTTCCCTCATTCTGAGTCTAAAATCTTTTCCCCACATGATGCCGTCTCATTTTCTCTCTAGTGCCTCAATATCTCTAGCAGTTATTACATGGTTATCTACACACAGGTGAGGGTTGGAACCAGAGGAAACAGAAGCAGTCAGGGAATCAAGAGACAGAAGTAGACAAAGGAGGCCACATGCTCAGGGACTGAAAGGAAGGAGGGAAGCCAGGAAAGGGGATTAAACAACAACCGGTGGACAGGAGAGCCAGGTGAGTGCAATGAAGGCAGAGGAGCAACCGTCTCAAGAAGAATGCATCAAAGGAAGCCTAAAGGGATGGGATGATGAGGTCTGAGAAAAGGCCAATGAGTCCAGTGATGGGGTGGGTCATTGGTGCCCTGGAAAATGATAAGTCCAGTGACTGGGTTGGTCTTGTAAGATATAAAACAAAGTGGATAGAAGCAAGGCAGGTACACAATTCCTTAAGAAACCTGGTTGTTTGCCCTTCATTCTCAAAAGTGGACTGTAACATCAGGGAGGTGACGCAATGACATGAAGTAACTAGAGAGATAATAGACAGAAAGGAGAGCAGGAAAAGTAATGATGTTTTTTTCATTCTAGAGACTTGTGACAGTTTGGAGAAAGAAGTCAGTGGACAGGGAGTGATTGGATTAGAGAGAGAGAGAGAAAGAGAGAGAGAGAGAGAGAGAGAGAGAGAGAGAGAGAGAGAGAGAGAGAGAGAG
>NW_027185761.1:16731443-16774405 GCF_028583685.1 Petaurus breviceps papuanus
GAGAGAGAGAGAGAGAGAGAGAGAGAGAGAGAGAGAGAGAGAGAGAGCCCATGAGCGAGCAAGCCCTACTAACAGGACTCCTCAGAGGAGATAGAAGGAGACAGGGGAAAGCACACAGGTTGAAGGATTGATGGGTGGGCCCATCCTCCTTAAGGCAAATACACTGAGGTGGAAAGAAGGTAAGGAAATGAAGTCTGTACCAATGGCTACTTTCTCTTAGAGAAGCAAGAGGTGAGATCATTTGCAAATCAGCAAAATCTCTCCCTAGAGTACAGTGTATGAGGCATCCCCCTCCAACTCCAGGTTCCCATTTTGAATATTCCATGTTCCTAGCTCCTAAACAGTGACTCAGGGAGGCTTCCTTTGCCTGGGTTAGAACTACCAAAGAAGTGGGGTTTTCATGCAGAAGGATGACCCCATCCTCAGGCTGCTAAGTGATGAAAGGTCTCCTCTGGGGCCTCTCCCACCTCAAGTTCTGAACACTTCCCTCTATCCCCCCAAGGGGCTATCTTGCCCCGTGTCCAAAAGGCCCACCCCAGATCCCCAAGCGCTCCCAAAAGATGCATAATAACTCCTGCAACCCCCCAAGAACTGGTTGCCTCTTAGAAGGATCTCCTTAGAGGCGTGGCCCAGCCCCAGACTGCAGAGGCTCTGTCTTGATACTACCCAGCTCATACAGGTGGCTATGCCTTCAGTGAACAGGGCATTAAGGGCAAAGTTCAAGAGAGAACCTAGACTCCTGGCCCTCATCAGGTCAGCTTCATGCAATGCACAGAGAGGCCAGCAGAGGGAGGAAGGAACCGGGATTGTCCTGGTGGACAACCTCACCTACAAACAGGCCTAGTACTTGTACTATATACTCAGGTAGTCACCTCTGTTAGTTGGAAAAGGAGATGGATGGGCCTGAATTCCCTGTAAGGAAAATACAGCTGTCCCTGAAGAGGAGATGCAGGTGTGGAGAATGAAGGACTCCCAGCAGGGAGCTCATCCCCGTCACACTCCCCCCGCCCCCTCCATCTTTACGCTCAGGACTCAGACACTGGGGAAGAATATAGGCTGTGACCCTCTTTGCCCGCATGAAGAGCCAAACTCTACCTAAGGGGAGGGCTCTCATACTGTACTAGTGTGCCCATCACCCCCATTCTCCGACCTTGGCGATGCACCCCAGAACTCCAGGCCACAGACAAAGGGGACTCTCAGGCCCCTCCCCTTATTCCCCAGCCCTCCCTCAACACCCACCCACCCACCACTACAGTGTCACCCTTCTCCCAGAAGCTCCTTGAGCTTTGCATACAATTCCTGCAACTCTCCACTGCCTACTCCCACTCCTCCACATCACTGCACCTTCACATCCCACACCTTCCCTCTACACACTTCTTCCCAATCCCTGCCTCCCCAGATCTCTGCTTACCTCTCTCCATCTCCCCATCCCCCTCACTCTCTGAATATCCACCCCACCCCCCAGCTCCAACCATACCCCCTCCCGGCACACCAGTTTCCATCACACACCTGATCCCATCCCCCACCTCCCTTCGTTCCCCATCTCCCATCCCCCACCTCCACTCATCCCTCTACCCACTTTTCCCCATCCCCCAGTCTCCCAGTCTTTGCACACTTCCTCTCATCCCTCCCCTCCCCTCGCACCAGCCCATCCCCTATCCCCCACCTTCTCCGATCCTCCCCGTCTTTGCACACCTGCCTTGCCTCCACGTTCCCCTCCCCCGCTCTCCCAGGCCCCCTGCCTCCCTCACCGGACTCGGCAAACGTCTCCTTTCTTGCAGCTGATGAAGAGATCGCTGGTGTCCATGACCCGGAGCGCTCATGACCCGGTGGGTTCGGGCTCGGTGGGGGTTCGGGAAGACACTGGCGGTGGCGAAGGCGGTGTCGGTCCTTCCCTTTCACGGCCCTTCCTCGTCCCAGTCCCGGGGCGGATGTAAACACTGCAGGCCCGAAGGCCCGGCTCCGCCCCCGGGGCGGGGCGGCCGCTGCAGCGACTGGAGCCCGAGGACCAACGACCCACTGCCCTCCCGCGGGGTTCTAGGTGCGGGGAGCCCCGCCGGCGTTGGGTTCTAGAGCGGCAGCTGCGGCGGCGTTCTAGGCTGCGCGACGTAGACCGGGAAGGGAAGACCCCCGCCTCCGCGAGATTATAAGCGCCTTCCGAAAGGGCAGGGGCCAGGGCACCGGACGGACTGACGTACAGACGTGGAGCCAGAGGACGTGGCTTCGAATTTATGCTCTGCAATGTGGACCTCCGCCAAGTCACTGAACCTCTCTGGGCCTCAGTTTCCTCGTCTGTAATAAGGAAAGCGGTGTACTAGAAGACCTCTGTGGTCCCTTCCAGCCCAAATCCACGATCGCCGGATCCCCGTGGGATCCGCCCAATCACTGATCTCAAAAATAAGGGACTAGATGACCTCTGGAGCCTCTCAGCTCTTTCTGTGACTTTGCACGTCCTCGGGACTGTTCGCTGCGGTTAGCTTGCATCTTTCCACAGCCTAATACGTGTTTATTGCTGCTGTCTTGTGTCTCACCCAGCTCCTAGTACAGCCCTTGCTTTTGGGAGGTACTCAGCGAATGAGTAAACTCAGTCATGCTTCCCCAACACCAGACCCCACGCCATCTCTTCCTACTTCTAATCTCTTCTATTGCTGACTCCAAGCCTACGGGAAGAGGTTACGGGGGCTCTCCAATGGTGGGCTCAGACCATTTTTGGCCACCAGAGGACCTGGCATGGGTATGGGATTGATATTTGGTGTTAGGGGCCCTCTTCCCCTTTCCATTTCCAGCTCCAGTTTCTACTGAGCCTTGGGCTCAGCTGGCTTTTAGTTAATTCCTTCTAGGGTATTCCCCTTCCCAAGGGTAATGAAAGAGTCTAACGCTGGCAAGATTCAAAGGAAACAATCGCTAAATGATAGAATTTCAGGCCAGGATAGGCAAGTTAAACTCATTCACAGAATGTTAAAAGCTGGAAGGATCTTTAGAGATTATCTAGCCCAAACTCCCACGATAAAGCCCATCATCTGTATGATAAAGCAAGAGAGGTGAAATGATGTGTCCAAAATGGCACCATTAGTTGGTGATGGAGCCAGTTAACACTCACATCTTCTAACTGCCAATCCACATCTACATGCCAGACCATAACACAAGGAAGGACCAGCACCCTATATCCAGGGTCCTCAAATTATACCTTGCTGGCCAGCTTTGAGGAGGGTAGGACAAAGAAGATTGCAACAAAATCCCTGGTGGGGATCCAGAAAAGACCACTGACATAAACTGACTTTACTGACCACTGACAAACCCACTTTACATAACCCCTGTCCACTCTGTGGACATGTGTGCACTAGGTATTGGTGACCCTAGAGAAGTTTCAGGGTCTACCCAGAGCACCACAAAAGAAGCTTTCTGAGGCTAGATTTCTCCAGGGAATGCCTGATTTGGTGGTTTTGGGGTCAGATGAGGACAGATGCAAATACTGAGACCTTAGAGAGCTCTCTAGCTGAGACAGGCTGAAAGGAGACAGGAACAGAAAATCTGAATTGAAGTTGTAAGAGGCCTCAGCAGCCATCTGGTTCAAGCTGGACCCAACAGGAATGCCTATTGTCATCCAGCTTCTCCAAGCTTTCCCAACCTCCCAAGACAGTGCCATCCACTTTGGAATGCCTCTTATTGTTAGAAGTTCTTCCTGGCATTGCCTAAATTTGCCTCTTTGACACTTTCTGCCCCATTACAATTAGTTCTACCCTTTGGGGCCAATTCCCATCGGCCAGCCCTTTAAATACCTCTAGATAACTATTCTGTTCCCCTTAAGACTTCTCCGGGCTAAACAATCACAGTTCCTTCAGGTGAGCTTGATCTCCTTTGGTTACTCTCTACCTTCTAAGTCAATAAAGCACCTATTGTGTGCTGGGCACTGTGAGAAGCACTGGGGATACAAAAAAAAAAAAAAAGGCAAAAGATAGTCCCTGTCCTCAAGGAGCTTACATCAATATTCTTGTTAAAATTGGCACTTGGAGATGAACACAACGTTCCAGCTGTTACCTGACCAGAGCAGGCGGCAGAGGGATCAGCATCTTCATCTTCCTGGAAAACGTGTCTTGGTTTATCTCCAGCTCACGTTAGGTTTTGCTGTGGCTTTGTCGGGGTTTTTGTTTGTTTTTTTTTTGCTTCTACATCATACTGCTGACTCACATGGAGCTTGCAGGCCACCAAGAACCCCAAAACTTTTTCTTACAAATAGTTGTCTAATCATGCCTCCTCCCCAACTCTCCACCCCTCCCCGTCATATTTTTGACATTGATTTTGTTTAACCCAAGTGCATACATTCATCCCTGTTGAATTTCATTTTATTAGATTCAATCCAATGTTCTAATCTCTTAAGATCTTATTGGATCCTGTCTCTATGACTACCTCCTCTCCTCCCCCATAATCCTGGAATGTGACATTTATGCAAAATAGGGAAGTATATTCTTCTTATATTCTGCTCCCACAAACCCACAATCTCCTGGAGGGGACCCTTTTGCTAAATCACAGCTCTGGGAGCAATGGCCCTTCTATCCCTCTTCTCTGGCCAATGATGTGTGACCCGGGCAAGTTAGGTGCTAGTCAGTGAAAGAACTTGAACCCAGGTCTCCTGACTATGCCAAGTACTCTCTTCTAAAGCCAGACCCCTTTCCCCAAACTGATCTAGGGTTGGGGCCACAAATGTCATCTGCCTGTTTCCATCACCAGGTGGGCTGGGCGGGGTACAGTTACGGCAGGGTGTAGGGGGTGGGTGGAAAGAAAGACCCCCCCCCCCCCATGGATTTAAGTATGCCCAAACTCCAGGAGAGGGTCATCCAATTGAGCATGCGCAGCCGCCAGATCACCCACCGGGACGGAGCTAAGGCCAACGGAGCATGTGCAGACCTGGGCGGGCGAGGTGAGTTGGTGATCTCTTAGGAAGCGCCCGCCGCACCCCCTTCCCGTTCCCCCCCCCCCCCGCCCCCGCCTCACAAATGGGTCCCCTCTCACGAGTAAAGAGAATACATTCCGAGGCCACTTTCCCTCCAACCCCAATCTAGTATCAGCTCCAGGGACTTGCAGCCCCGCGCGTTACGAGGAACTCTGGCTCTCGTGGGCTGGGCTTTCGGTGTTAGCAGCTTGCGCCTCTTCTGATTGGCTCCTGGCTCTCGGGCCGCGCCTCCTTGGTTCTCACAAGGCCCCGCCCCCACGCATGCACCCAGTCTCCTGGTCGCGTCGCCTCTGTCAGACCATGGCTCTGGGCGCCAAGGCCCATCTGCCCCTGTCTCTGGCCAAGGCCGGCTCTTGCTATCACGATCAACCACTTCCTTGGGCATAGAAATGACCTCGCTGCCGAGGAGAAAATGGATAGGAGGCACGTTTCTGCTCAGCATCCTTAATCCAGGGCCAGTTTAATCAGTTCCATGGTGCCGAAGGAGAGCTGACTGGGACTAGGGAAAGGTTATCATCTGCCCTTTCCACCCCCCTCCCACCCACCCCCCATTAATAAATAATCGGAGCTTCCACCTTCAGGCACCTTGCCTGGATCCCCGGCGAACAGGGCTGCCTGCCCTGAAGCGCTCAGGATAAATCATAGCTGCTGCTGGGGTGGTACACAGTGATTTTGGGGAAACCACCCATTGGCAAATTGAGGTCGATCAATAGCACATGAGAAGTCAACTTGGCGACAGCTCAACAGATCGAGTGTCCAGAGGCGAAGCGTTGTTTCTCTAACCCATGTTTGGGGAAAACAGGCCGGGCAGGATTTGTGGGCTGGTTCATAAACCTTGGTTGCAAAGACCAAGGGTAGTGACATCTGAGATACTTGGGGGGGAGGTGAGAGGGGGAGGCTCCCAAAGGAGAAAGGGCAACCTCATTTGCTAGCTTTCCCATCCAGTCCACACCAGCAAAGGGGAAATGAGGGCTTGTTGGGCTATAAACTGTGAGAAGCAGAGAGTGGGCTGCATAGTCCTAATCCCTACCAGGCTTTGGGCCCACCCATTCTGTGCTTTGGGATTAGCCAAAGCAAGCTGTGGGAGACTGAAGTGGAGGAAAGAGGTGGGAGACAAGGGTATAGCGTATTCAGGTTTCCTGGAGGTGCTTTCTGGTGGAACAGAAAATGAAGGTTGATCTGGACTCTCTGTTCTCTTTGTCCCAGGTGCTCAAGCTTGATAGGGTGATGTGCTTACATTCTAGGGTCAGATACAAACTCTGTCATTACCCACAGTGATCTTTCTGGGCCCCTTCTTCACTTCATCAATTGAGAGTTAAGCAAGGGGAGCTCCCCACCTTGGGGATGGGTGGAGATCAAGCCATCAGCTCTCTGCTTGGGATGCACAGGGCCAGCAAAGAGGTAGATGCCAGTCTGGGAGGGAAGGGCGAGAGGTGATTTAGAGGAAGGGAAAGAGAAATGACCTGGTGGTGGGCGTTGAGCAGAATAATACAGATTTGCCTCTAAAGCAGGACAGAATTGGGTACTTCTCTCTGACATACCTAACCTGACCTGAATGTGTTCCACTCACACCCCTTCAACAATATTCTGGATTTGTCCAGAGTGCTGGTCCAAAGTCCTGGGGTCAAAAGAAAGGAGTGTGCCTGGTGGTGGTGGACGGGATGGAAGGGTCTGGTCCCCCAACCCAATTCACAGGTGTGTGTCCTCCTCAAATACATCAGAGTCCTCAGGGTCTCTCTTGCCCCCCATCAGCACAGTCCAGCCCCCAGGCCCATTGACAGTGCTGCCCCCATTCAGGCTTGGCTGTTTCTCTTGCATCTCTGACTGGCTGTCACTGGCCACATCCAATGTGGGGTTGTCATGGCATCCATTCTCCACGAATCGAAGTTCTTCTCCATGGGACTGAAAAGGATATCAAAAAAATCAAAGCTGTTAGAAAGAGGCTCAAAGAAAAATTCCCTCAGCTGCCTCCTGTGAACCTAAGATGAGGGGAGATGGATGAGCCATCCCAGGCCAGCCTTGGAGAACAACAACGCCCTTTCTTCTCATCAAGGCCCTACATCCTGCTCATCCTACAACCCATGACTAGGAGTTAGGCCTCCCACCACCTCACTTACAGCACCTCCCATTGGGATGGTGCTTTATAGTTTTTCTAAATGCTTCCCATATGCTCTGACTGGATCCTCACCGCAGCTCTGGGAGGTAGTCATGGCAAGCGCTATTATCCCCATTCTATGGAGCTGAATCAAGGCCTGGACAAGAGGTGACTGGAATAGGCTCACTAATAGGTGGCGCTGCCTGGGACAGCCTGGCCTACAACCAGGTCTTTTAACTCAACTAGACTGTTTAGACCCAGGAGTGGCCTCAATGCACCCTTCCTCTTGACCCTTTTGGAAATCCTGAGAGCTTGGGTCTCTTCCTAGGACCCTTGGTTATACTCTGAACACTGCCTCATGCCACCCCCCTCTTTTCCCATTCCTGATGCTCCTGCCTGGAAGGATCAGGCCCCTGCTCCCCTCCTGGACAAGCCTGCCCTCTCTGTGGGCAGGTGGTGCTCGCCCTGCTAAGCTTTCCCTCCGGCTCACTACACTGCATCATGGTAGGGACACCTGAGCTCGGGGCCCATTCTTTTCCCCACCTTGCTCTGACTCTTACCTCAGAGAAGCCAGAGATTAAAGAACAAACACATGAACTGTCACGAGGTGTGAGATAACCATGTCCAGCCATGAGAGAAAGCCAGCTCCTGCTGCTGCCTCCTCTCCACCTATTCCAACCTTCCATCAAGTCACTTTATCATTTCCTCTCCTTGAATTCCCAGAGTGCTTAGCCTCTGTACATTCCTGTGACTCTCAATCTCATACCCCTGTGTACGGCTCCTGAGCGCAAGTCTCTCCTGCTACACAGTTGGCTCTTGGAGGGGGCACACCATGCCCCTTGTTCTTCTGTGAATCCTCTCCAGCACCGGGCATGGGTAGAGCTTCCACAAAGAACTGCTGCACTGACTGGGATCCTCTGCCCCCTCGCTCTCCCCTTCTCTGGCCATCACCACCCCTCCGACACGCCCATCCCACTCCCTGCCATCTCTGTGGCCTCCTGCCTACGGCTCACCATGTTCTTGAGCTTGGGCAGGCGGCGTTGCCAGCAGTTGTAGATGAGCCCTAGCACGATGATGATGACACAGACAGAGCCGATGACGACCAGCACCACAAAGAGCTTCCCATAGTCACTCCGGACCTGGCTTGGCCGGGCCTGGCAGCTGGTGGTAGTGGAGTAGTTCTGGATGCCAATCTAGAGTAGAGACAACAACAAATGTGAGGGCATTCCACCTGCTCAGCCACTCTAGGGGTCTTTGAGGAGCCCCAGAATGGCTTCCCAGCTCCTCCTGCCCCCTGCAGAAGTGTGTCAGGCAGAGAGGAGCAGGGAGTCCTCAGGACCTCACAGAGGGTGGGGCAGCCCACAAACCAAATTTTTCCTGACACACATCTGACTTAAACTGTCCCTTTGCAACTTCTCCCCATCATTCCTAGTTCTACCCTCTGGGGCTAAAAAGACCAGTCTAGGCCTTCACAGCATGAATTTTAGGGATACTTATGGGCAGCTCTCAAGAACTCCCACTAAGTGTTCAGGCTAAGTATTCCCATTCCTTCAATCAATATGTGACAAGTGTCTGTCCTGTTCTCTTGGTTAATCCTCAGGACCTGCGTGATGTCCATGGTGTCTCATTCTTACAGGCAGCCAAAAGTTAGATAATGGGACTCTGGGAGCCCATACCGAGTGTGGGAAAGTGAACGTTAGGAAGTAGCCCTATTAAAAACAGCCCCACAGAGCAGCTAGGTGGCACAGTGAATAGAGCACCAGCCCAGGAGTCAGGAGGACCTGAGTTCAAATGCGGCCTCAGACACTTAACACAAAAAAACTAGCCATGTGATCTTGGGCAAGTCATTTAACCCCAATCACCCTAACTTTCCCCCTCCAAAAAGAAAAAAAAAACCAGCCCCAAGCAAGAAGGAACTTATGCTCAGATGCAGTCTCAATTGAAACTTCCAATCCAATTCTCTCTTCTTGGGCTATGCCACAGAGCTCCAGGGCTATGGTCTCTGATGAAGCCAGTCCTTGCCTGCCCAGTTTGCAGACAGACAAGGCATTTGTATATCCTTGGCAAAGATAGAAAATTGGGCTCCCTCCTATCATAAGTTATACCTTCATATGAAGTTATCCAAGGGAGGTTTTGAGCCTCACCATAACGTGTACAACTTGACTTATCACAAAATAAGCAGTAGGTACCATGGAGAGTGGAATATTTCGGAACAAAACATATGGGCCTTTATGAAAGTAATATTTAGAAGTGCCCCCTGTTTTGCTTTCTGGAGAACTATATCCACCCTAGGTAGCCCCTATTTTGTCTACCCCCGGTTCTCCCTCTCCTCTCCTCACCAGTCCCCTTTTAGTCTATGGTTCTAGACATGAACCTGGTCCTAAGATCTCCTTTCTCTAGTATTAATATGGGCTAGTCTATAGGCCTAGCACCACTCTCTTATCTCTGCCTGTTGAAGCCCTCAAGGCTCTCTTCAGGTGCTACCTCCTCCAGGAAACCTCCCCTGATCCTCACAACTGAAGGTCTAATTTCCTCCCTCCTCAGATTTCCTAGATCAATCATGTTGTACCTCAAACCCAACTCATTTGACCTCATGTTGTTTTCCCCAGTAGATTGTAAACTCCTTGAAGGCAGGGACTGTCTTCTTTAAAATTAATCCAAACTGAGAAAGAATAGGATTAATAAAAAGCCAACAACTTATGAAGACAAAATATGGAGCAGAATAACATAAAAATACAAAACAAAACAAAATAAACTGGACAATGTGTAGGATATGGTAAAGACTCCTCATAGAATTTAAGACTAGACCCCTCATAGAATTTAAGGCTGGGCTTTCAATTTAGTTTTTCTGTAAAAACAAGCTGTTGACTCTGAAGTATTCCAGGAGAAAGCATGGGAACACAGGATATAAGCACATCTGCATGTTGTGTACTAAATCTGTGGGATCATCGGAACCCCCAAAATATAGAATGTTACCATACTTGGTTCCTTGCCCAGTGATATTGTAAAGGACTATGAGATATTCCAGGAACAAGAACAAGGACACAGGCTACTTGTTCCGTACTTCACCATTGTCATTGGGGTAGATAGGGAGGGGGGTTGCAATTAGGGGGTTTATCTTATCTGTGCCTGGTGTGGTCTGACACTGAGAATGTATTGAACACACTCGGTGTAAGTCGCCTTTTCTCAAGCTCGTAATAAACTCCTTTCTACTTTCCACCTTGAGATGTCTCTGAGTTTAATTTGGGTAAGGACTTTGCATGTCCCACACAGGGAAGAAAGAAAGTTCTTTCATTTCAATCTTCCATTGCCATTTGTTGGGTATGAAAAATCTCCAGCTATATTTTTTGTAGAAAAATCCTGAGAGAAATTTGGCTTGGAGCTCATGAGAGGTAGTTCATTAGAGGAAGAGCCTGAGCTGGGAATGAAATGTTGGTTTTGTACATGGAAACAGCACCTTCTCTACCTTTCCCAGGAGACAGGGCTGATTCTTAGCCAAACGGTGATGTCAACAAAATGTTTCTTGGATCCTCTTCACTCTCCCCCATTTCTCTAACGACGCTTAATCCCTCCTGGCCCTCTGGTGGGCTACTAAGGGTCTTCTCCTAAGTAGCGATTACCCCCTCAAATTTCTACTACACTCATTCCCTCAGGGTTCTGTCCTCTACTGGATAACAATGTATATAGCAGTGGGGTATTACTTAGGATATACTAATTCCTACTAATGTGTCTACTAGGAATGTGTAAATACTTCTTAGGCAACAGAAAGTCTTAAACTAGCTAAAATCCTAGGATCTTCCAGGAGATTTTTTAAGAAGGGGTGCGTGCATGTGTGTGGGTACACATACACACAAGAAGAAGAGGCTGATAGTGGGAATTTCAGACATTGGCAAACCAGTAAGGATATATTTTGAGGATGGCAGTCATCTACTCCCCCAAATCACAAATGTGTAGACAGGTACTAGTATGTCTACTGGTAGGGCCCTTGTTCACATGGCTACGCAATACAAAGGAGGCCAAGTTGACCACCCGTGCTCTAAGGTTCTTACCTCCACCAAGCTTCTCCGGATGTCACCCAGAACTGAGAGGACATCTTTAGTTGGAACCACTCCTGATAAGAAGAAAAAAGAGTTGTTTCTACTGCGTCAGCCCCTGGGGCTTCCATCCATTTTCTAGCCTTGGCTTTCTCTCTCACCTTGCTGAGTCCCCACTCTATTACACACATACACACTTCTCACTTACACTTTTTTCACTCTAAACAACAGTTTCTTTTCAATCCTCCTTTCTCCTACTTAAGTGTTTTTCTTTCCTTCAATAGATTTCCCTCATTTCTACAGACTAAATGGGGAACCTGGAGGCCAAGGCAGGGAGCAATACAGAGCAGAAACTCACCTGAGCTACAGCTACAAATGATGTTAGCATCCTCTGACTTTCAGTGATCCAGACAAAGCCTCAGTTGTCCCAACCTAATTATGACTCTGGGTTAGCAATAGGGGATTGGACCTATTACTATATTGGTATACGGAATTCCTGGTATCCTTTGTACCATAGCAGATTAGCACCTTCTCTGAGACTTAAAGTCTTAGAGAGTGCCTACAGAACTTAAGGTTAAGTGACTTACCCAAGGTCACACAATTAGTATCGATCATAAGTATTACTTGAATCCATATCTTCCTAGTTTTGAGACCAGCTTTCTGTCTACCATGGCAGGTTGCTTTGATGGGTTTGAATGAACCTAATAATGTATACTCTTTTCTTTTTCTCCATTGCCCAAAATCTGCGCTTATACATTTTTCCTATAGCCTCAAGATCCCAGAACCCCCAGACTGAACCCTGAATGTGTGACTGACAATCTAATTGGTGACTTCTCTTCTACCTTCCCCCAAAACCCTAAAAGTGGGAAAATGTAAAAACCCAAGGTTTTACATTTTTTAATTTTGCAATTCATTCGCTGTGAAAACTCTCAAGGACACTGGCAATGCTGAATTGACCAAATTGTTGTTACTTTTACAAGGTAACATAATAAGATGGTAGGCCCTCTGAGTGAATTAGGCCTCCTTCTGTGTTCTGTGCCTAAGCAAAAGAAAAGGAGAAGTGCAAAGGCTTTTCTCTTCTGACATAGGATTTTCTTCCTCCTCCTTCCCTGTCTGTTGTCCAAGGCCTCCACTCTGTGCCCTACCTCATGATGATTCTCTTCTCACCTGCCCTCAGTCCCACCCACAACACATGGGTCTTTCTTCTTACAAGTCCGCTCACCTCTTGTTCCATCCCCAGCTCTGGTTACTTACCCTGCTCTCCCACTAGGGTCATCAGCAAATGTTGCTCATTCTCACTGGGCTTGCTCAGGGAGATATGCCAGTCCCCAGGACGCCCATCCCCCTGCCGGGGTAGCACCTCTTCTACCAGGGCCAGGAGCCGAAGCCCCCTGTGTTGCCGGAACACCTCCTGCCAAGAGATGAGATTTCCCTAAGACCCAAGCTGAGCATAGCTTCCATGAGTGTGACATTTTTAGGACCTATCTCTCTCTAGTCCTTCCCCTTAGAAATTCTGCTCAATGGCTTTGTCATGCAAACCTGTTCTGTTTGCTCTAGGGAGGTCAACTGGTCCACAGCACAGTCTCTTCCCTAGCCCCATCCCTGTATGGTAGGAGAGGTACCACTATGAACACTAGCATCAGAGAAGCCTGGCAACAGGCTTATACATACTTCAAACTCATAGCAATAAGTTGTCTGTACTACTCATTTGGGCCTTAATCATATATTGATGATAATCCTGGACTCCTTAATAGCAGGGATGTCTTATTTATCACTGTATCACTAACAATACCCAGCAGAGATCTAGACACAGTATGGGCTTGTAAAATGCTGGTTGAGTGGATGGATGGATGGATGGATGGATGGATGAATGAATGGATGGATGGATGAATGGATGGATGGATGAATGAATGTTGTCCAACCCTGTTTAGAGACAAGTAACCTACATTCCCTCAGAGTTATCATCCTCTGGTTCTACAGATGCTTTTATTTGGTCTTGCCACTCCTCTGTCCCCTCAACTCCAGATCTCTTTCTCTCAGGAGGCCTTTCCCTTCCTCAATGCAGTTTCTATGTGTCTCCCTAATGGCCCCACTCCAGTCTATTCCCCAGGATAGTATCCAGGTGAGGTGACAGTGCTCGTCTGTCTCCTGTGTCTTGTGATGCAGCGGGGGAGCCTGAAGACATGCATGAGATTAAATTCAGATCTATCCTTTGGGATTTCTTTGCCATTTCCCATCCCCTCCTTTCTACCCACTGACCTATGTTGCTGCCACTCAAAGGCCACCAAGATGATTCACAGGCCTGACAATCCCCCCAGTTGCCAAGGTAAATGTCCGAGGCTCTTTCTGGCCTAATGGGAAGAGAGGGCTTGACTCTGAATTTAAGAAGGCAGAGGGACCCTGGCTGGGCAGACCTGAAGGCACTCAGAAACCATACCACAATAACCACAGCAAAGAGCTCCTACTGCCTGTTTTTCGTCACTCTAATCCCTTAGAAAGTGGACATTAGTAGAAATGACAATGCCACCCAGCAGCTCCACAGCCAACCACATGAGTGAATGAGAACTGGGGAGGGATCAGGAACCATATTTCACATCTAGCTTGGGCTTTCTTCACCACTCAGGTCCAGATGACCTGCAGTGTTCCCTCTGCAAACCACATGGGGAGAACTGACACCCTCTTAGAGTAAGTGACAGGTAATTTCATTTGTGGAAACCTCCTAGGACTTAGGGGAAAGGCATAGACTCCCAAGCCGAAGCTGGTTGGCAGATTGGGGATCACCAAGCAAGTGGCAGAGTTGTAAGAGCACTGCCACTCTCCTGTCCCCAAAGTCCCCACCAAAATGAAAGTCCTCAGAAATATCTTTTCTAGAGTCCCATCCCCCAGTGGCATTCTCTTCTGTATGCCTGCCCACAGAGTGCTCACCCCCTATGACTGTCCAGTATTTTGGTACTGAGGTGTCATCTGCCCAACATCAGCCCTTTGTGGGCTCCATCTTCATGTCCACTCCCACTAGCCCAAAGGCAACCACTTAGAGCAGGAGTGATCAACCCTTGGCCCTGAGGGTGCATGTGGCTGTTTAGAGCTAAAGCAAGGAGAAGGAAAACAAATGCCATTACAAGTTACTCTGTATTTTCAAATGCAATAAAAAGATCACTAAAAATACAACTAAATTTCAAATGCAAATGAATAAATGGATGGATGATGTAAACCTTTGTTAATTCTATTTAGCATAATGAATGAATTAGGCAATAACATCTTAAAAACTAGTATATGACAGCTCTTTGTCAGTGATCCTGGTGAATGTTGATAGCCTGCTTCTTGCTGAATTCTCTTGATCCCCACTTCCTATGAGCCTCTGTTCTGCTCCCCCAAACTTTCTTAAGGTGAGCCCTGTCTCTCCCTGCCCAAGACCACCCCCCCACTCACACAGTCGATGTTCTCTGTCATATTCAGGATGATGTAGTTCTTTCCTGCCAGGTTGCTCCAGTCTTTGCAGATAACCTGGACGTTGAAAGGGAGAGAAGTGAGGAGGCAGGGAGCAGTGACAACTGGCTTGGATACCAACTTTGTCACGTGTCGTGCAGGATGCCATTGCTAATGGAAGTCTGCCCACCCTGCCAAATCATCAGCAAGCCAGGAGACTCCTAGAGGGTCTCTCAGAGTTGAAATTCCACTCCCTTCCTGGCCCCCGCACCAGTTGTCACTTAATTGATTTAAAAGATTTCCTCCTACAAAATCAAAGGCTGCCCCCCTGTAAGAGACCCAGTGGAGGGGCCAGTCTTTGTGAACATTATTTTTTTGTGTTACAGTTGTATTATATTTTGTATTTGTATTATATTTGGTGAACATTATGTGTGATTATTGAGAGTTCCTTTATGGAATGTTAGCCCATCCTAAAAGAATTCCACTATTTCCCAGTCAATAAGCCCCTTCATGTTACCTGAGCTGGGTCCCAGGATGTTCTGGTGGGTGCCCCAGGGGCCTTCCCATCCTCAACTTGAAGAGGAAGGTCTTGTTGCCCTGTGGCAGCAGCGGAGGGTGTGAGTTCTATTCCATTGAAGTCCAGGGTGGGAGAGGCAGAGACACTAGTCTGGGAAGGACCCCCAGATGGCACATATCTTTGAGAAGGTGAGACTGAAAGGGGCTCGTCCCCTTGCTTGACCACTGGTCCTTTTGTTACCACTGTAGCCTCCTCATCTATTCCCTCATGGACTTCTAACTCCTTAGCATATTCTATATCTTGTTCTAAAACTCCCACAGTCCCCTCTGCCTCCTGCTTGGTAAAGCCTTGGCTGCCCAGGGCCACTGTAGCTGGGATGATGGGACGTGGTGACAAGCTTGGCTCCATGCTGCTCCCCACTTCCACACCCTGGTCCACAGATTCTTCGTGTCTATTTCTGGGAGCCCCTGACACAGAGCCAGGTGGGGTAGTGCTGGTAGAAGAGGGGCCAGGGACCTGAGATTGGGGTGTCTCCTGGGACCCATTCACTGGAAGCAATCCCTCCTCCTGCTCCTTTTTTGGTTCCCTTTCCTCCTCCTCTTCCTCTTCCTCTTCTTCTTCCTCCTCCTCCTCCTCTTCCTCTTCCTCTTCCTCTTCTTCCTCTTCCTCTTCATCCAAGTCCTCAGGAGGATTATGCCAGGGTGGCTCAACCAGATTCATTGTGGGCAGGGGAGAGGAGAGGCTTGGAGATTCTTCGTCCTGACTCCTGTCTTCTCCTGGTGCTGCTTTCTGTGGTGAGAGTGGAAAGGTGTAGTCTGAAGACAGAGATAAAAGGTTAGTTCATTCATTCGTGATTGTCAACTATAATGTGCTACAGAAGAAATGTAAAAAGCATTGTTAGGGTCTAGAGAAAAGACCAGCTCAGCCAGAGGTGAGGGATCATTTTAGAGAATAACAGGAGATATATGTGGCCACATTTCTGACTATCAGACTAAATTTGGACTTTATCTCATAGGTGGTGAGGAACAACTCAAGGTTTTATGGATTAAAAAAAAAACCTCATTAGTTTTACAATGGTACGTATGATGGATTAGGAGATCAAAAGTGGGACACATGGACACTGGGAAATTAGCAAGGAGGCTGCTGCAATAAGTGATGAAGTGATGAGAATCTAACTTAAGTGGAAATAGTAGGGGTGGACCAAAAGTGATCAGTTTGGGAGCTATTTGGAAGGAATGTTCCATACATCTTAGTAATTAACTGAGTATAGGGGACAACTGAGGGAAAAGAGACAAAAGATGGCTCCCAGATTAAGGCCAGGTGACTGGAAGATCAGTGGATGTTAGAAGGGAGTGCGGATTCAGCTCTGGGGACATTTCCCCAAAGTTCCATGAGCTGGAGATAACAGTAGAAGATTCAGGTACAGAAGTCATGTAGACATTTGGAGATGGGTTCTCAGTATCTTCAGTTTCCCAAGTCCCTTATCAGGATAAGCCTGGGCAAGGCCACTACATGTGCCCTTGGATCATTCCCGAAAGCCTGTTCTCCAAAACCAAATAGGAGGCAGGAAGTCTCCAAGGCCAGAGTGGTTGTTGCTAGAAGGAGGCTACTAGACTGAAAGTTCTAGGACCTGGGTCACTGAATCTTCCAGGGCTTCAGTAACTTCATTTCTGAAATTAGGAGGTTATACTGGATGGCCTCTAGGATACCTTCCAGTTCTAGGCCGAGAATCTAGGATCTCATGAATCCACTAAACTGTTGGTTCCTGAGACAGGAACCATGGAGATGCCCATTCTATATACCATTTCCTAAAACTGTAAAAAGCAGTGATGATCAGCCTCAAATTTCAGACCCATATACACCAAAATATTTATAATAGCACTTTCTTCAATAGCAAAGAATTGGAGACTAAGTAAATGCCTATCAGTTGGGGAATGGCTAAACAAGTGACAGTTCATGAATGAACATTATATTACTGTACTATAAGAAACTATGAATAGGGGCACTAGGTAGCAGTGGATAGAGTACCCACCCTGGAGTCAGGAGGACCTAAGTTCAAATCCAGCCTTAGACATTTGACATTAGCTGTGTGATCCTGGGCAAGTTGCTTAACCCTAACTGCCTTGAGGGGAAAAAAAAGAAACAACGAATATAGAGAAACATAGAAAGACTTACAGTGAACTGATGCAAATTAAAGTAAACAGTCAAGATGACAAAATATATAATCGCTACAACATTGTATGTAAATGGAAAGAACAACCACAAAACAAGTGAAAGTGAATGTTATGAAATTACCAAACACAAGCATGACCCCAAAAAGAGAGAGAAGAAGACATCTTCCCTATATTACTCTGTAGAAGCAGAAAGTCCACAAATGTATGTAGGGGACAAATGTGGAACAGGGCATATATTTTCCAATTTTTTCAATGTATTAATTGGTTTTGCTGTTTGTTTTTTTCTTTTTCCTTTTTCTTAAAAAAAAAAGTCTTTGTTACATGAGAAGGTTCTCTGGGTGAAAGAGAAGGAATTTCAGGGAAAATGTAAGTGATATAAAAACCAAAGCTATCAATAAAAATTATTTTTTTAAAAGAGTAAAGCTCCAGAGCTCTATCCAAAGTGCTCACAGTGACAGGCTAGGTGATTTTAAGAAGTCCCTGCTGCCAAATGCTTGACAAAGGCCACAAAGCACTTGCTGATTCCCTGGAAATAAGGAACATGGACTCATGGGTCCCACTACTGTTTCCACTAGACATCATTATGCAGCAGGGAAGTCTACCTGTAATGGTCACTCTATTTTTGGTTTAATACTGTGTTGTAGCTGCCAAGAGTGTGTGTGTGTGTGTGTGTGTGTGTGTGTGTGTGTGTTTATACGTGTTTGTGTGGGCAGCATGCCCACTGGAAAGGAAATATTAGCTGGTCAATCAACAAGCATTCATTAAGTGCCTACTCTGATTCAGGCCCTGTGCTAAGTGCTGTGGATACAATGGAAGGCATGAGCTAGTCCTTGCCCTTCAGGTGTTCATATTCTAGTAATGCACAAGTAACTGTACACAAGGCATATGCCATATAAATGAAAAAATGACAGGATACGAGGGAGACTGGGGGCGGGGGGGAGGACTGAAAAAGTGGAGCTGAGTCTTGAAGGAAGCCAGTAAGTCAGGAGGTCGGTATGAGGAACAGCAAATAGGTGCACTGAGGAGAGTAAGTGTAAGAAGACTGGAGAGGTAGGAAAGGGCCAGGTAGAATTGGGCTCTAAATACCAAATCAAGCAATGTTTTTTGTTTCTAGTGATCTACAGTCATTCCTTGAAAGAGCACAGGGAGTGGCTGAGAATTCCCAGGAAGAACAGAGTGGAGCTGAAGGCTCCTGCACTATGGTGATCTTCTGACCATGATCCCTTGCAATCCTGACCCTTGCTACCTACCCCTTTATGGCCTAACTAGTTTATGGGGCCTCTCTTGACCTACTCATATGACTGTATCCAAGCTCCCTTGGTGACCTCAGAGAACATTTGAGTTCTAGTTCTGAGCCTAATTCACTTTGATTAAGTCACTCCCTAATTAGGCCTCAGTTTCCTTAGCTGTAACACAAAAGGACTGCACTAATGTATCTTATCTGTAGAGGGGCACAGAAGTCTGTAACCGAGTGGTCTGTTTCTCCAAGAAGCCTACAGGCCAGCCCGTCTGCCCACCATCTAACTTTGGCCTCTTAGAAGAATAGAAGCTTCTGGGATACAGTTTCAGCTCATTGAAGACAAGAAGGGTTCCTCCTTTTGCATTTGTGTGCCCAGGGCCCAGGCAAGTACCTTGCACTGTGAAGACACTTAACACATGCTGCCAACATTGAACTGACTTGAACTGGCAGAACTCCATTGGCCCCTCTGGAGCTCCAGAGTCACTGGCACAGAGTTGGAGGTGGGCAAGGTGTGCAAATGGTGATTGCCACAGGCATGGTGAGAGCTGCAAGGAAGCACACTCCAGTGCCCAGAGAGGAAATGCCCTCCTCCTTTATCCATGATGTTGGGGTCTTAAAGGCAAAGCTCTGGTCACCTCTCATTATGGCTCTGAGTATCATTATGTACAGATTAGAAATGTGATGAGACTGGGAAAATAGAGTCTGCAGAAAGATAAAAAATTTTGTTCATTCATTTATCCATTTATTTATTTAACATTTAATATTTTAATTAAATTTAAATATTTAATCATTTATTTATCTAACCATCAAGTAATCTTCTCCCTTAAACTTACTCCTCTCCAGCTGCAAGGTGGGAGGTATTAGGACTGAGTGAGACTGCTGTAAGAAGAGAGACGTCCTACTTCTCCAAATTTACTATTTCCTACCATTCCCCAACGTGGCTCCTTGCTTGAGCCAGCTCAGGCTTAAATTTATACAAGTATAATGGTAACGACCCAATTCAATTCAAAGCAACATTAAGAGCCTACAACATACAAATGATCATAATGACAATAATAATTTCACCCTTGTAGACTCAAGTTTCCATATTTGACAAGAATCAAGTCAGGACTCTGTCCTCGAGAAGTGAGAAGCTAGAGGAGGTGGTTGGTATTGGCTTTCTATTCTGAACTCAGGGCCCTTGAAAGCAAGGACATGTGGGTATGTTCTTCTAAAGCGTTGCTGAAAGCTTAGGAAGAAGGGCGTCTGAGTTAAGATATGAGAATGCTGACTCAAGAAGGAAATGAATGTCTGCTTAAGTAGCAGAACTAAGAGTAGAACCCCACAGTTCCCACTCTGTGCCAGAAGAGGAATAATGAAAAGAACTGGGGATGTTTAGCTTGGAGTGGAGAAGACTAGGATGGGAGGGACTTTAGAGCTGATTTCATACAAAAGTCCATCATCTGAAAGAGACAACACTATAAAAACTATAGTTTCAGTTTTATTCTTTTCAAAAACATAGAACTAGCTATAAATTCTCTTAGAGAAGATATTTCAAAGAAAAGTTAAGCCTTGTCCTAGAATATAAAAACCCTTTTGTTTTGTTTTATACCGTAGTACAGAGGTCAAAAGTCTTCCTAGGACTATTTCGAGTAGACCTTTGTTTTTAGGCTCACCCAACCAAAAACAAGACAAAGTCTCCTTTTTTTTTTTTTGGAGGGGGGAAGGCAGGGCAATTGGGGTTAAGTGACTTGCCCAAGGTCACACGGTTGGTAAGTGTTAAGTGTATGAGACTCCCATCCTCCTGACTCCAGGGCCGGTGCTCTATTCACTGCTCCACCTAGCCACCCCAAAACAAGATAAAGTCAAACAAGATAGAGCCCAGTCACTTTATCTGCACAGAGTCACTCCTCATCTATAAGAAGATCCAGTTACATTGGGGGATCTCTAAAGTCTCTGCTAGCTCTAACATTCTGATTCTATGACTGATTTTGTGTAATTACTGAAGGCAAACTAAGATTAATGGGTGGAGATTACCAAGAGTCAGACTTCAGCTCAAGCACAGGGGAGAAATTTCTAACAATTTGAGATGTTACGTCCCTAGATTTAAAGCTGGAAAGGCCCTCCATCTGGTCGATCCAAGGACATTTGGTTCAAGCTCCTCATTTTACATAAGATGAAATTGACAGCCAGGGAAGCAGGGACTTCCTGCCCAAGGTCATGCTGGTATTGTGAACAGTAGGGGGAGGATTGGAATCTAGTGTCTGTGTCTTCCGTGGTACCATGAATTCGAGTTGGCCAACAATAATATAAGCTGCCCAGAAAGGTAACGAGCTAACCGTCACTGGAAGTATCACGATCACATACCATGAAGCCACAGAGCAGATTCTTATATTGGGGGGGAGTTTATATACTAGATATTTCCTAAGGTCTTTTACAACTCTGAGATTTCATGAAATGCTCAGGAAAAGAGAAAGAGTGACTCGGACGGAAAGACATGCATATGAATATAAGCCTACAGACACACAGCCATTAAAGCATCTGCACACGCACATACATAATTGTCCTCATATGTATGTATGTACTGTGCACACATATGAAATCGATTTAAGACATGGAAAGGAAGAGGAGATTATGAGGTATGGGGGGGGAAAGGAGGAGAAACAAAAAGTAGGAAGAGACAGCTATTGAGAACTTTGCATAAGCTAAGATAAAGACCCATTCCATTAATTTCTCAGAAGTAGGCCCCTGGGAAGGGTGGGGAGAGAAACAGGAAGCACAGCTTTGACATCGGATTTTCCTTTTCTGGGGTCTTCTGCGTTGCCCTTTCAACTCAAGCTAATAACAGCCCACATTTATACAGCCCATAATTGGTGTTCCTTTCAATCTCCCTTCGAGGCAAGTAGTGCAAGTATTATTCTTTTCAGTTTCTATGTGATGAAACTGGCACCCAGAGAGGGAGTCAGACCTAGTCCCAGGTTTAGTAAACAATGCATCCAGGATGCAAATGCTAGTATTCTGACTCAGGCCCAGCACTCTTACCGAGTTGCCACTCTTGAATTTCAATAGCCTGAAATCTATAAGGAGTTCTTGCTGACCAAGCACATCCGCACAGCTGCTAGAACAAGCTGTAGAATAGTTTGCTGTGTAATTTTTAAATCATTCATGTGAACTTCGAGGTGCTCCTGCTCACATTCACCAGATCTCAGAGGGTTCTGGGAGGAGGGATCATGTCAGACCTAGGGAAGATATCTTCCATGACCACAGATCTGGAAGACTACTGAAAGCTAACCAATTATGAAGTCCTGGAACAAACTGGACCCTGGAATCCAACCCAACTCTGTAAACCTAGTGCAGAAAAAAATCCTGTATCCAAGTATAAGGGTAGGATGGTTAATTTATTCAGACTTACCCCCACTTAAAGTAAGTGATCAGATGCCAATCAATCAGTTTTGTAGGTTTTAGACTAAGTGTAGAAAAGTCCTTCAAACTGTAGTGATACAAGAATCATATTTGGATAGGCTGAGGAAGCTTGGCTGTGACTCAAGGTCATTTACAAATCATCAAACTAGTTAGAAATTCATTCATCCAAGAAATTGGAGTATCTGTGGTTTTTCAGCACCTCCTTGAAAAGCAATGGTAGAGCGGAGCAGTAGCAGATTAGGGCAGTGCCAAGGGTTATTAGCTTTAAAGGCAGAAGAACCAGGCTGAGAGAAGTCTCCAGATAAGGTTGGCTCTTTTGCCAATGTTTCCTTCTGGTGTTTGAATACTTGATCCATGAATACTGACATAATCTACTGCTTTGCTACCCAAATGCTTCCAGAAAATGGAATTTTGTCTCAACCACCAAGAGGCCAAAGGTTAATTAGAGATAGATCTCAATGTAAAATTAGACACAGAGTCCAACCTCTGTCTAAATGTTAGGAAACTTCCTAAGTAGGGGCTTGGAGGAATTCTGAATGAACTTAGAATGAACTTTATCCAAAATAAACTCTTTGAAGTAAAAAAGGAATAGAACAAAGTGGACCTTAGGAGTCATTATATTTGGTCCCTCCAGCTTAAAATGAGCTAATTATTATAATAGGGGTATATGTAAGTTTTCCTATGTTTGCCCCTGTCCCCACCTGACTCTTAAAGGTAGATTAATAGGTTCACCTTTAATGTGCACATGGACGGGCAGGACCTATAAATAACTCTGACAGTAAAAATTTGGTGTGGGGGATGTGTGGATTATAATAACCTAAGGGGAATAAGTCATTTTTGCTCTTGTCTGGAACCATGCCTATGGCTAGCATATAGCCATATAACCAATAACCAAGCTTATGGTTAGCATTCAGTTAGCATTATTACCTTCAATGGGTCCTAGGTCCAAGGAGTCATTTAGCTCTCCCTCATCTTCCCAGAAATACTGTGGCGGCTGCAGAATCTTGGACTCTTCATTCTCTTCACTGGTGAAGCCTGAGCCAGGACCTCCTAAACCAACTCCTGGCCCAATGGCCTCACTTGGCTCAACTGGGTCTACTGACTCCAGTCCACTTGGCAGCAGGAGATCCAGCAGAGAGGTAGAAGTGAGCCCTTCAGGGCCAGGCTCTTCAAGCCCGATCAGGCACATACCCAAGGACACACCTGTGCAAACACAAAAAGAGGCCTTAGGAGTTTGAAAGGGACAGAAAAGAGGAATCTAGAATGAAAAATCACGCCAGAGCACACACTTCACACAAGTTTATCAATATCCTTATCAATTTAGTCTTCAGTGAACAAAATTTGGGGAGGGAGGTGGAGTATAGATCCACATAGGTGTATGGGGGGGATGGGTTGAAGAGAGGCAGTAGGATGGTGCATTTCAGTTGCAGGAAGAAGCTGGGCCTCCTTTTTCTCTCTAGGCAGGGCTGGTGAGTTCCTGAAAAAGGGCTGTTCAGCTCTTTTGGGGAGGGAGGGGGGAGAGCATTTAAGGCCTAGGAAATAGTGCTAGTGTGTGGGAGGCCAAGGTGAGAAGTAATATTGAATCCCCCTCCTGCACAGTCATGTCTCCCCAGGTCTTTCTACTGATCAAGAATGTGACTAAATCGGTTACTTTTAAAAACTTGTTCTGTATTTTAGCTGCATAGTATCTTGAATATTTTCTTTACAAAGAATTGCAGTACAAACTGATCAGTGGTTCTAGGCTTCACTGCAATTTATTCAATGTAATGTACAAATTAGTAATCCTCAACAATTATTTGCTTTTTCATTTCTCTTAAGAATGGAACTGCAAGTGTACTTGTCTGCTTTATTATATAAGCCCCTCTTCTACTATCTGCAATCCTGGGTAGGGTCCCTTGCCCCACTATTCCTCAGCACCTTCCTCTGTAAAAGGTGAGGGATGAAGACTGACTAGGAAGCTGTTTGAAGGCAATATCATAAGGGTTCCCACTGGGTCTTTTACAAGAGGATGAACGGGGGTGGGGGGTTTGTCTCCAAACTACCTGACTTGTCTTTTCTGGGCAAAACTGGTTCAAGCCTCAAGTTGGCTCTTTCCTTTGTGCTCTCAATGCCAGGAATTCCAATCTTCTATGAAAATTGACCAGCTTGGTCTCTCTCCCTTTGTTTACCTATGGAAGGATGGGTATTCATCTTTGTAAAGAGTATCAGATCTTACACTCTCCATCTACTATCTGTGTGTGAAGTCTATGTGTGGGTCTCTGGATTTATGAAGCCCAAAACAACTATCAACAAATCCTTCCACCCTCCTTGTCTTCAAAACATAAGGAACCATTCAATTAACTATAGACTGCCCAGGTCAAGAGACCCAAAGCAGTGACCTAGGGTAGATATCCTTGAGGCTGACAGGTCAGACTCAGAAAGCAGAATGTTTTCCTTGTCTGAGGATAAGGAAGAGCCAGCTTCATTAGAATAATATTGTCAGGTGGAGCTAGAATGAGGGAGCTTCTGACCCTGTTGATTCTGTTGGAATGAGGGATTCTAGTGAATGATGCTTACTTTCATCAGCTCCCTGAATGCCTAATAAGGAAAAAGAAATGGAACCCCCAACACACCATGGGATTAATTTACCTGGACTACATGAATGGATTCCATAGCTATAGGGGTTGCATAGAGTGGGTAGAACTCTCTCCCATGGATCCCCATTGCCCTTGAAGTAAGGGTGATGAACATAATGTAGGAAATGTGGTACAGTAAAAAGGGTCTTGTATTTGTAGGCAGAGGACCTGGGTTCAAATCCCAGCTCTGTTCCTTACTATGTGTCCCTAGGCAGACAAGTCATTTAATTTCTTTTGTTTTTTCATCTTTAAACCCAGAAGCCTAGACTAAATGATTGCTATGATCCTCTTCCAGTTATAAATACATAGTGGTATAATAACTCTGATAAGGGTGAAGAGACATAGATGGTCCAAAAGAGCCTATGAACCTATAGGAACCCTCTTAGGAAACAAGTCCCAGACTTGGGAACAATAAGAAAACTTAGCTTTACAGTTTGAATTCTCCTAAGTAGGAAGACAAATTTAAGTGTTGCTAAAGAGGCAACCTACTTCCTATTGGACCTATGCTGTCCCAAATAACTCATAGCAACAAAAGGGAATTCTGGTTTTTTGTCCCCTCCCCACCATATTTAGTCCCTTGCCACTCCTCTATAGGGTGTGTGGGTGGACACACACATGATTCTTCTCTATCCAAGAGGCCAGTGCTGCTCATGAACACCCCTATGCCCATTCTCTCTGTAGAATTCTGGATCCTCAAACTCTTGAATTTGTCAAGGCTGACATTACCCAGAGGCTCCTCTTCTCTTGCTAAGAGGCAAAATCACACTGCTCAGGAAATCTCTACTTCATTCAGAAGGCTGGAGTTCAGGAACTTTTGATGCTTTTTTAGACAATTTGGCTCAGGAACTCCTGGCACTCAGACCACATGGTTCCCCTCTCCATAGCTGCTATCTCTTAGTTTGAAAGGCTATGCCATTCCTCCATTTATACCTAGGCTGAGTCTAGCAACTTGAAGGTCAAGCATTCTTGGCTACATAGATTCAAGTATATATGCAATTCCCATGTACTTCTCTGTCTGAGAAACAGTTGTTACCCACTCCTGGAGAGGAGGAGGATTGGGGAGGTTATAGGCATGCATAGATTGATTACCCACCCAGCACTATCCTCCCCACTCCCCAGGATCCAGGTTCAATTTTCTCACAGCAACCCCCCAGAAAAGACAAAGAGGCAAAACAGCCCAAGTCTTCTATTGACCAACATATATTCATTAAGTATCTACTACGTACCAGTCGCTGTGCTAGACTAGGCACACAAATACAAAGAATAAAACAATCTCTGCTCTCAAAGACATTGCATTCTAATGGGGGAGGGGAATGAAGTCTGAGCCAGCAAAGTCGTCAGCAATCACTCCACATTGAGTTAGAATGAGACAAATGACTGTCTCTACCCTTCATAGTGAAGAATTATCCAAGTCCAATGAGTGTAAGTGTTATTGTTGTTGTTCAGTTGTTTCTCAGCTGAGTATCTCTTCATGACCCCATTCAGAGTCTTTTTGGCAGAGATACTAGAATGATCTACCATTTCCTTCTCCAGTTCATTTTACAGATGAGGAAACTGAGGCAAACAGGATAAGTGACTTGCCCAGGATCACACAACTAGTGTCTGAGGCTGAATTTGAACTCGGGTCTTTCTGACTTCAGGTCCAGTACTTTACAACAGAAATCAGAACTAGAATATGTCTTGGGAAGATGAGACTTTCTTCTAAAGGAATAGTTAACCCACCAGTGTATATTAAGTGCTTACTACATTTTATGCACTGTACTTAGTGCTGGAGATGCAAAGAAAAGGCAAGAACCATCCCTGCCTTCAAATAACTTATTGCTGATCAACCTCTCACTATACCTTCTTTGTTTAAGTCTATAATTCTAGCTTGTTGAGATCAGAAAATTACAGAATCTTAGAGTTGAAAGGGACCTCATTAGAAAGTTAGTCCATTCCATACCTGCCCTGGTGGCATAGTGTATAGCGCTAGGTCTAAATTTGATGCTACATAAATGCTAGGTATCATTATTTTATTAAAAGAATCCAACAAGTGGCTATCCAGCAATCCATTCTAGTTTTGGAAAACCTGAATTGGAAGGAAGCTTTTGGGGGCATCAAGTCTAACTTTGCTCCTGGTTCTGTCCTCCGCAGCCAGACAGAACAAATCTAACCCTGCTTCCACACGTCTTCAGATACTTGAACACAGCTATCACATTTTCAGATTTTTCTTCTCTAGGCTAACCATTACCAGTTCCTCATAGGGTACAGACTTAAGGCCCTTTCACAACCCAATTGCTCTCCTCTAGTTCTACCCAGTTTACTTTGTTAGGATCTTCTGTGACTGCCACCCAATGTGTTATCTATTCTTTCCAGCTTTGTGGCATCTGTCTTTACCTAAATCATTGTTAAAAAATAAACTGGCTCAAGGACAAAGGTAGATCCCTGGAGTGCACCAGTGGAGATATTCTTCTAAGCTGATATCAAGGCATTAATAACTGTTCTTTAAGGATGGCCATCCAACAAAGTCTGAATCCATCTAAACTGTAAGATAATCTAGCGTACACATCTTTTTCTTGTACATAAGGATGAATACTTTGCTGAAATCTAGGTATATGTCTCTGTAGCATTCTCCTGATCTGGTTACATTTTTAAAAAATAATAAATTAAGGGGCAGCTAGGTGGTGCAGTGAATAGAGAGCACCGGCCCTGGAGTTAGGAGGATCTGAATTCAAATCCGGCTTCAGACATTTGATCACACTTACTAGCTGTGTGACCTTGGGCAAGTCACTTAACTCCAATTGCCTTGCCTTACACCCTCCAAAAATATAATAATAATAATAATAATAAATTAAGCTAGTGTGACTTGACCTATCAATGAAGCCAACCTATTGATAATCACAGTTTTCATTTATAAATGGATAATAATAAATTATCTTTTTAATAATGCATCCTACGTATAACCTATGTCAAATTGCTTACCTTCTCAATGGAGAGGGAAGAGAAGGGAGAGAAAGAATTTAGAACTTAAAATTTGAAAAAAATGTTTAAATTTTTTTACATACAATTGGGAGAAAATAAGATATTAAATAAAAAAATTAAAAATACACTCCGAGAAACTTATTAAGAATTGAAGTCGAGGGGTGGCCAGGTGGTGCAGTAAGTAAGAACACCAGCCCCAGCGTCGGGAGACCTGGGATCAGTTCTGGCCTCAGATACTCAGCACCCACACAAAAATAACTGGCTGTGTAACCTTGAGCAAGTTACTTAACCCCGATTGCTTTAAAAAAAAAAAAAAAGGATTAAAGTCAAAATATGGCAGAGTAGAAGCAGGAAATTCTGTGACTCCCCCCACAACCACCTCAAATACCTATAAAAAATGACTCTAAACAAATTTTAGAGCTCCAGAACCCACAAAGTAACAGAAAGAAACAAATCTCCCACTGAAGGCAGCCCGGCAGGCCAACAGGAAGGGTTCATTGCAGCGTGCTGGGAGCTGAGTGCAGTCGCACATGAGCCACGTGGTTTTAGCCTTAGGGAGGCAGTGCTGGGCAGAGCAGACTTGAGGAGAGTGAATAACCAGCAGCTGTGGCAGTTTCCAGACTTTTCAACCCATCAATGCTAAAAAGAAAGTAAAAGGTCAGTGGGGAACTCTGTTAGAAAGGAAGGGCACAGTCTGGCCCCTGTCCCCAGGGCAAGAGGTGGTGGAGGCACAGGGGCTATGGCTACAGCATTTCCCATGTGTCTGCTTCAGGAGTTCCTGGCCTACAGATCATAGGGGGACAAAGTGATCATTCAGAGGGTAATCATTCTTGCTTTGACCTGCTTGGATTTGGGTGGTTTTCTTGGGCGGTGGTCCCGGGGTGAGAAACACCAGGTTGCCAGTGTGGTGTCTGTAGAGAGGGTGCCCTCCTCAGACCTCTGACAACATTTGCAAAAATCCCAGCAATTTGGGACAAAGCACTCCTCTCTGGAAACAGAGTTCTACTGTGGCAAAGAGCTCAAAAGTCAAGTAATTGACTAGCAATGGGAACAAGCAGAGAAAGCACGAACAGACCATAAAATCCTTTTTTGGAGGCAAAAAGGATCAAATCATGGAACAGGAGGAAGACAATGAAGTCAGAACTCCTCCATCAAAAGCTTCCAAGAAAAATATGTACTGCTTACAGGCCATGGAGGAGCTCAAGAAGGATTTTGAAAATCAAGCAAGAGAAGTGGAGGAAAAACTGGTAAGAGAAATGAGAATGATTCAAGAAAATTATGACAAGAGAGTCAACAACCTGACTAAAGAAAACAACACCTTAAAAAATATACAACTCAAATGGCAAAAGAGGCCTAAAAAGCCAATGAGGAGAAGAATGCCTTAAAAAGCCAAATTTGCCATATGGAAAAGGAATTTCAAAAATTCACTGAAGAGAATAATTCCTTCAAAATCAGATTGGAGCAAATGGAAGCTAATAACTTTATGAGAAATCAAGATACTATAAAACAGATCCAAACAAATGAAAGAATAGAAGGCAATGTGAAATATCTCATTGGAAAAACCACTGATATGGAAAATAGATCCAGGAGAGATAATTTAAAAATTATTAGACTGTCTGAAAGCCATGATCAAAAAAAGAACGTAGAAATCATCCTTCAAGAAATTCTCAAGGAAAATTGCCCTGATACTTTAGAAGCAGAGGGCAAAATAGAAATTGAAAATTCACTGGTCACCTCTTGAAAAAGATCCCCAAAAGAAAACTCCTGAGAATATTATAGCCAAATTCCAGAGCTCTCAGGTCAAGGAGAAAATATTACAAGCAGCCAGGAAGAAACAATTTGAGCATTGTGGAAAGACAATTGGGATAATACAAAATCTAACAGCTTCTACATTAAGGGATTGAAGGGCTTGGAATATGATATTCCAGAGGTCAAAGGACATAGGATTAAAACCAAGAATCACCTTCCCACCAAAACTGAGTATAATGTTTCAGGGGAAAATATGGTCATTCAATGAAATAGAGGACTTTTCAGCATTCTTCATTAAAAAACCAGAATTTAATAGAAAATTTGACTTTCAAGCACAAGAAGCAAGAGGAGCATGAGAAGGTAAACAGGGAAAAGAAATCATAAGGAACTTATTAAAACTGAACTATTTACATTTCTACATGGTAAAACAATAATTGTGACTCATGAAACTTTTCTCATGTGAGGATAGTTGATGGGAATATATATGTATTCATACATATATATGTTTATATAGGAGGGTATATGTGCTTATAAATACATATGTGAGTGTGTATACATGTGTACATGTATACATAGACAGAAGGCATAGGATCAGTTGAATAGAAAGGATGATATCTAAAAAAAAATTAAGAGGTGAGAGAGGAATATAATGAGAGTAGATAGAGAGAGACAGAATTGGGTAAATTACCTCATATAAAAGAGGCAAAAGAAAACTGTTACAATGGAGGAGAAGAACAGGAAGGCAAAAGGGAATGGGTCAACCTTACTCTCATTGAATTTGACTTAAGGGGGGAAAAACATATACAACAAATTGGATATTTTACCCTACAGGAAAATAGGGGGGAAGGGGATAATAGGGGGAGATGATAGAAAGGAGGACAGTTTGGGGGGAGGGTATTTAGAAGCACACACTTTTGAAAAGGGACAGGGTCAAAGCAGAAAATAGAATAAATGGGGGGGCGGGATAGGATGGAGGGAAATATAGTCATTTTTTCACAATATGTCTACTATGGAAATGTTTTGCATAACTACACATGTATAACCTATATTGAATCACTTTTCCTCCCAGTAGGGGTGGGTGATGAGGGAAGAAGGGAAAGAATCTGGAAATCAAAGTTTTAAAATCAAATGTTAAAATAGTATTTATATTATTATTTTTTTACATGCAACTGGGAAATAAGATATACAGGCACCAGGGTATAGAAATCCATCTATATGCCCTACTAGAAAGTCAGAGGGAGTGTGGGGGAATATATAAGAGAAAGCAGATTGGGGGAAGGGATATTCAGTAGGATCACTATTTTGGGGTGGAGGGTAGGGGAAAGATGGGGAGAAAATTTGTAATTCAAAATCTTGTAGAAATGAATGTTGAAAACTAAAAATAAACAAATTAAGCAATGAAAACAAACAAATAAAATGAGAACATATAGAAAAAAAATAAATAAAATGTGCCTGATTGTGAAATGAATAATGACTTCTTGTTTAACTGTTTCCCCACCATGAATAAAAACTGCATTGCAGAAAAAAAAAAGAATTGAAGTCAAGCTGACCAGATTAATTCATGGATTCTACTCTCTTCTTTTGAAAATTGGGACATGTGTCCTTGTCTAGGCCTGTAGCACTTCTTTAATTCTTCCCAGTCTCTCCAAGATCACTGCCAGTAGCTCAGCAACCAGGCTGGCTGGTTCCTTCAGTACCCTACAATGCAATTCTTCAGATACACCTTGGGGGCAACTAGATTCTTCCCTTGCTATCTCCTCTCTTAAAATGGATTTCAATTCCCTGTTAATCACTTTTGTTTCATCCTTGTTAGTTCAAAGATCATTGTTCTTGGCAGAAAATCAGAAACAACACAAGTTAGGCAGTTGTCACTTCTGACTGCTGTTTGCCCTCATTGTCGCTTTGAGCAGAGTATTAGGATGCCTTTTTTGTTACTTGCTTTGTTTCCTCAGCATCACTTTTTTTTTTTAAGTGCAATTTTGTCATCCTTTACAGTCATCATCAATCTTGTAATCAGATTGGGAATAGCAGTTTTCCTCACTCCTTTCTCCTCTACTTGAAAGATAACCTGAGCATGGTGATGTGTGGGGATGTAACTTCAAGGTAAGGACCAAAGGTAGCCTGGGCCTCCCTACTACACTCCCTACTACCACCCTTTCTGTCTCAAGTCTCTCCCCACTCCAATCCACTCCACATTTAGCTTGCAAAGTAATTTTCTTGAAGCCGTAGGTCTGACTTCATAATTTTCCTGCTCAATCAACTTCAGTGACTCCCTGTTACCTTTAGTATCAAATTTAAAGTCCTTTGGCACTGGAAACTCTTTACAACCTGCCCCCTTGCCATCTCCCCAATTTCCTTACACTTCATTCCCCTCCACACTCTCTACAAGCCAGTCATCCTGGTCAGCTTGCTGCTCCTCACATACAACCCTCCAATTATCCATCTCTATGACTGCACTGTCTGTTCCCCGTGCCTGGGATGCTCTCCCTCCTTGTCTCCACCTTGTAGAATTCCTGACTTTTACAAGATTGAGTTCAATACTACCTCCTCTATGAGACCTTTCCTACCTCCCTGCTTCTAGTGCCATCCCTTTTAAGGTTACCTTCCACCTATGCTGTGTTGATCTTGCACATTCTCATTGATATAGGCTATTTCCCCTATTAGAATTAAGTTCTTTGAGGACAGGGACCATTCTTACTTTTTCTTTACATCTCTAGCACTAAGTACAGTGCCTGGAACACAGTAAGCACTCTGTACATGCTGGTGGACTAACTGTTCCTTTAGAAGAAAGTCTAATCTTCCTGAGACATATTCTAGTTCTGATTCCCGTCTTACTGTCTCAGTGGTACTGAGGCCAAGCTTGCATCCTTAGGTTAGGATCTTGAAATCACCCATACTTCTGCATTTGTATGCAAAAATGTAAGGCTGTCAGTTTTTATTATTGGTTCCTTTTTTGGAGTTCATTTTCGATGAATTACTAAATTCTGTAAAAAAAAAAAACTACTGTAATTCTTCCCATTTTGTAGCTGCTACTCTTTGTTGTCTAGAGTGATACATAGCAAATTTTTACCTTTTTCCTCCCATTTTAGTTTAACACCCTCTAAATCAGATTCAAAAGACTCCAGGAAAGTATATTTTAACATCTCTCACTGAGTGCATTCCATCCCCAGCCAAAGCCCTTCTTTTTAAGCTGTGGTAGAGAATTCAGTGTTCTCAGACCTCATCTTCTTAACCAGCAGACTTCCCAAACTTGCCTTTTTTTTTTTTTAAGCAATTGGGGTTAAGTAACTTGCCCGAGGTTACACAGCCAGTCTTTTTTGTGTGGGTATTAAGTGTCTGAGGCCGGAACCCATCCCGGGTCCTCCTGATTCTGGGGCCAGCACTCTACTCACTATGCCACCTAGCCGCCCCAAACTTGCTTTTCTTTATCAAAGCCCCAGGCTTCACCTAGTAACTGTGGGGAATATATCACTTTGAGGCCTTCACCTTCTTGCCATATACTTCATCATCTCAAGAAATATGTTCTCAATTCCTCCTGGCACTACCATTTGTCCCCACCTGAGTTTCTGGCAATAAGCAATAGTCACCAGGTTAGACAAGTCTTGGAAAACTCTTCATCATGACCTGGGTATATAAGCTGGGAAGATGGACAACAATTGTTAATGTCAAGCCAACAGAAAGCTGCCTGAGTATTTCTCACCTAGGAGTCACTAATCACCACTACATATCTCTTTTCCCTTTAACCCTTAGTGGGTGATCTCCCTCCAAATGCAATCTGTGGATCCATATCATCATTTTTTGGAAACATATCTACTTCCAGGTGTACATTGGTAAATGGTTGACAACTGGTTCTCAAAAAAATGCAGCCTTGACACATGTTTAAGTTTAATTCGAATTATTAACATTTTCCCACCATTTTCTTAAGTCTAGACAATCACAAAGCAATAAATCTAGGCCTGATTCATAGTTTTTGCCAGTTTCTGAGTTGTAAATGCTCATACTGAAAATGGAACAATGTTCTCATAAGTCAGTTTGAGCCATCTCCAGCATACCCCTGCCATATCCCATAGGGTCCAGTTTCTGCCTTTGTAGAAATAACGCATATGTATGGTTAGTTTCTTCTCTTCCCTGCTAAGACATCTCTGTTCTAATCCTAGCCACTGGAAAAGAAAGAAGTGAGGAATAAAAGCTATTTTCACACTGGGAGGCAAAGGTAGACAGCCTTGCCCCTCTGAGGGTATCTTCCTTTCCTTCTCCTTTTTCTTATTCTTCCCCACCTTCCACCTTCTAGCTCCCCTTTGATGTCTTCCCCTATTAGAATGTATGCTTCCTGAAGGCAAAGACTGTCTTGTTCTTGTACCCTCAATATTTAGCAGAACACCTAGTAGGAAAATAGGGAAGACAATAAGCATTTATATAATGCCAGCTATGTGCCAATCACTGTACTAATTATAATATTGATCCTCACAATAAATAACCCAGTGTGGCAGATGCTATTATTATCCCCATTTTACAGTTGAAGAAACTAAGGAAAACAGAAGTGACTTGTCCAGGGTCACATAACTAGTAAGTCTCTGAGGCTGGATTTGAACTCAGGTCTTTTTTGTCTCCAGGCCCAGTACTCTACCTACCTGACTCTCTGGTGTGTAGTAAGCACTTTATCCATTTCTCTCTGTTTCTGCTTCCCTCTGTTTGCTCCCTCCCTCCCTTCAGACAGATGAAATCTGTCATCCCTCTCTTCGGGGCTGGTCTTCCTGGGGCAACCAGGATACTGAATGAGTACCTCCACCACCCCATTTACCTAGACACCAGGGCTACTTTTTGTAGAACACCTATCATCCAGGGGCTCAAGACTCAAGCAAATGGAAATTAAATTTGGAGTACAATGTTTAGTAAAACGCAAGTAAAATCAGCTCAACAGTATGCTTCATCATCATGAGCCAAAATCTGACTCTAACCTTTCCCTGCTCTCCTTAGTTCTGCTCTCTGGAGCCACCCAGAACAAGTTCCCTTCTTCTTTTGGGTATCTGGAGACAGTGATCCAAGTTTCTCCAGGCAAATCATCCTGGCTAAATCTCAAAGGGAAAATTTTGCAATAACTACATACTAGATGATTTTATAGGTCCTAGGCATACCTAGGCATTCCTTGAAAGTTGTATGATGAAGATCTTTATTCTCCATGCACCAGTCTCTAGGGAAGAGCAATGGGCACATGAGGGGTGGTATAGACAATAAATAGGGAAGTAAGGTATATGTAGTACAAAGAGTATTGGCTTTGGATTCAAATCCTGGCCCTGTTTCATCTTGGAAAGTCACTTTACCTCTCTGGGTCCTGATTTCCTCATCTGTAAAAAAAATGAGGGTATTGGACTAGATGACCTCTAAGGCCCCTTTAAGTTCTAAATTATGATCCTATCACTATTAATATTACTATGAGAGCTGTTACTCCAAAAAGAACCAATCCCCAATATATAAGTGGTCAAAGAATAGGAACTGTTCTCATAAGAAATGCAAGTTATCGGGGCGGCCAGGTAGCACAGCGAGTAGGAGAACCGGCTCCAGTGTTGAGATAGACCTGGAGATCGAATCCCGGGCTCAGACACTTAGCACCCACCCAGAAACACCTGGCCGTGTAACCTTGAGCAAGTTACTTAACCCCAATTGCTTAGGGGCGGCCAGGTGGCTCAGCGAGTAGGAGCACCGGCTCCAGTGTTGGGATGACCTGGAGATCAAATCCCGGGCTCAGACACTCAGCACTGCACCCAGAAATAACTGGCTGTGTAACCTTGAGCAAATTACTTAACCCTGATTGCTTAAAAAAAAAAAAAGAAATGCAAGTTATCAATAACAATATAGAAAACCACTCTAAATTACTACTAATAAGAGAAATATAAATTAAAACAACTCTGAGCTTCCACTTCAAATAGGCAAAGATGACAAAAAAAGAAAATGATAATTGTTGGAGTAGCTATAGGATGACAGATACACTAATGAACCATTCCAAAAAACCAATTTGGAACAATACTCCAATAGTCACTAAACTGTGCATACTCGATGACCCAGTTATACCACTACCAGGTATATTCCTCAAAGAGATAAAAGGAAAAAGACCCATAATTTCAACATTTTTATAGCAGCACTCTTTGTTGGAACAAAGGATTAGAAATAAAGTGGGTGCCCACCAAATGGGTAATGTCTATCAAATGGACAACAAACAATATATATGAATGAATTGAAATATTAAGAAATTGTAAAAGACATAGATTTAGAGAATCCTGGGAAAGTGATGAGAAAGAAGTGAACAATGAATATTGTAAGACTTAAGAACTCTGGCCAATCAAAACTCTGGAAGGATAATTTAAACTATATTTCCCACTTCTGGAGAGGATATGCATTATAAATGCAGACTAAGATATGTTTTCATATATGACCAGTGTTTTTGTTTGCCTATATATATATATATATTTACAAGGGAAATCTGTCATTTTCTGGAAGCAATAGAATTGTGAGGAAGACTAAGAGATTGAAAATGACTCAAGAAAATTAAGAAAAAGACATTGGTGAGACAATTTTAAATGTGCAGAAGGAAATAGAAGGAACTTCAGTAGGGATGCAGACAAGCAGGGTAGCACAGGTATTACCTTGTGAAATTTGAAATAAACTTTTAAAATGGCAAGCAGTATGTAATATCCATAGTCTCTGTCAATCAATATGCATTTATTTAGGAGTGTATTATGTGCTAAGCATATGGGATACAAATAAAAACAAAAGGAAAAGTCCACGTTCTCAAGGATCTTATACTCTAATACACGTAAGAGAAATAAACACATACAAGATACACAAAGAATATAAAGGAGGTAATCCTCGAAAGAAAGACTCTAGCAGCTAGAGGATGAGAAAAGGCCTCCTGGGGGAAGTAGCATTTGAAATGAGTTCTGAAGGAAGCCGAGGATTGTAAGAGATGGAGGTGGGGAGAGAGAACAAACACACCAGGCATGACAGACAGCTAGTGTAAAGGTACAGGGAAAAGAGATGGAGTGTTAAGTGTAAGGGTAGTTGGATCATAGAATTCATGGAGAGTAAAGTGTCAGAAGACTGGAAATCTATAAAGAGGCCAGGTTATAAAGACAAAGAATTTTAAATTTAATTGTGGAGGTAATAACCGTTAAAGTTAATGGGAATGGGGTGTGGGGTGTGTGTGACAAGGTCATACTGATACTTAAGGTCCAAAAGTGTAGGAAAATCCTGTTGGCAGCTGAGTGGAAATAGATTGAAGGGGAAAGACACCAGAGGTAAAGAGACCAATTAGAAGATTATAGCAATAGTCTAAACAAGAGATGATGAGGCCTGAGTAAGACCTCATCATCTCTTGATAGAAGTGGAAATGGAGAAAAGAGGGGGCATAGGAGAGATGTTTCGAAGGTACAAATGACTAGTTTTGGCAACAGAATGGATATGTTATTGAATGAGAGTGAGGAGTTGAGGATGCCACTAAGTTGTCAACTTGGTTAACTAAAAAAGATGGTGATGCCCCCAATTATAATAGGGAAGTTCAAAAGAAGGGAGGGTTTGGATGGAAAATTAATGAATTCTACTTTGGATATATTGAGTTTGAGATGTCTATAGGACATCCAATTTGAGGTGATGAAAAACTAGAGCTCAAGAAAGACACTAGGACTGGATATTCAGATCTCTGAACTATCTGCATAGAAACAATCCATGGGAACTGATGAGATCACTAAATGAGAGTATATAGATAGTAGAGGATGAAAGGATAAACCCAGAAAGACACAGTCATGGTTAGTGGGTATGACATACACACCTTAGCAAAAGAAACTAAGAAGAAATAGTCATACCAATAGGAGGAGAAGAGAGCACAGTGTCCCAAAAACCTGGAGAGGAGAGAGCTCCAGGGGTGGGGAACCTGAGGCCTGGATGTCCCCTTTGACTGAATCCAAACTGCACAGAGCAAATCACCTTAATAAAAGGATTTGTTGTATAAAACTTGCACTCAGCCAAAAGGCCAGACCCAAGGACTTAGAAGGCCATGTGTGGCCTCAAGGACATGTGTTCCCCACCCCTGATCTAGGAAGTGATTGATTATGTCAAATGGTACTGAGAGGTTAAGAATTATGAAGATAAAGGAAAGGCCATCAGCTTTGGCACTTGAGAGATCATTGATAATTGGAGAAAGCGATTTTATTTGAATGATGACTTTGGGAGCCACACTGAATCAAGCTTAGAAGAAAGTGAGAGAAGTAGAGGCACAAAGTAGAGAATTTACTAAAATGAGAAAAATGCAAACCAAAACAACTTGAGATTCTACCTTATATTCAGCAAATTGGCAAAGATGACAAACAATGAAAATAATCAGTGTTGGAGGGGTAGCAGAAGACAGCTGTTGTTGAAGGGCTTTAAATGGTAAAACCAGTCTAGAATGCAATTTGGAACTGTGCCAAAATGTGACTGAAATTTCCCTTTTAATCAAAATATCCTACTGTTAAGTGTGTGTGTATATAATTATATTTATGTTATATAATTAATATTTTATATAATGTTATGCATTATATATTGTATATATTATATGGTATTATTCTTAATACAATAATATAAAATTACTTATATATAAACATCAAATACATCTCTCTATAAATATATGAAATATATAACATAATTCATAGATTATATATTACAATACATAATTATAATAGCATATATTAAATGTATTTCACATATTTATAGACATTATATATACTTATATAATATATAGTAAAAAATAGAAAGAACTGTTCCATAAACACCAAAATATGCATAGTATATGCATATTTTGGGGACTATTGTGGCTAACAAGCTATGGAACGTGAACACAATGGCTATAAGAAACAATGAAAGCAAAAAATTCAGAGAAGCACAATGAAACAAATAAATTGAGAGAAAGTGAAATAGGAAAAGTCAAGAAAACAACCTACACATGCCTACAAAAGCGTAAGTGAAAAATAACAAAACTGTCAATGGCTGTCTGCTTGCCTACAGAATAAAGTCCAAACCCCTTGGTCTGACACTTGATTCTCTGAACGATCTTTCCCCACCTACCTTTTACCAGTTTCATCTTTCCACTACTCCTCTAAAGAAATCCTCTATCTAATAAAATTGGACTATTTCACATGCCCCAAATGCATACCACTTTCCTGCTTATATACCTTAGCTCATATTATTCCTGCTTTCTTGAATTTTTCCTCCTATATCCACCCAGTGAAAAACTGAAGTCTGGCATGGGCTGGACCTGATTCAGACTAATATCCTGGTAGTTTGGATCTAAAACTGAAATGAAATGAGACTCCTGTAATCCATCTAACAGTTAGCAAAAGAAATTTACTTAGCCATGGCAGGAGAAGGTCAGTCAGAGTAAGGAATAGAGTACATCCAGGACAATTGGACACAGCTTCTCAGTGTGGTTCATGCTGACAGTCTTGTAGGCTTGTAGTAACAAGCCAGAGAAAGAACTTCTAGCCCTTCATGTCCTGAATGTTTTCATACTCAAGTGACCAGGTAGCTACATCAATGGCTCAGGCTTTTATTCAGTGATCCAATTATATCTTGAAGGCTGTCTTTACACCTTTTAGGGAAAACTAGGCAAACTTTCTGGGAGGGGGGTCGGGGTAGAGGAATTAACTACTACACAATCATTCCAGGTATATTTCTTAAAGGTACCTGCCTCCTCCAAGAAATCGTCCATGAAATCTTACCAACCCAGAGTTGTCTCTTCATCCTTAGTAATCCCAAAGTATCTTGATATAACTATTTTTTTAAATTTAGAATACTATATATTGCATTGGTTGCTTTCAAACAAATCTTATTTCTCCCATTCAATTGTAAACTTCTTTTTCTTTATATCTTCCTCAATGCCTAGCATAGGGCCTAGCACACAGTAGACATTCAATAAATGTTTGTGAAATGACTGAATGGGTAAATGAAGAAGAGTCATGCATTTTCCCCATCTTTCTAGGAAGTCTGGTTGGACATTTGGCAGAATATCTTTTTTACAATATCCTTTCTGACAAAAGAAAAAGGTGTGAACTGAGTGATCCTTCATTTGGTGGGTTTGGAATTGATTCAATGACCAGACCCAAAGATATTAATGGATTGAGATCAAACTGAAGGGCTATTTCTAGTGCAAGGACACATCACTATATTCTTGGCACTATTCAATTGAACATTTTTACCAATGATTTGGCTGAAAGTATAGATGGCATGCTCATTCAGTGTGTAAATAAGAGAAAAAACAACACATTGGATGACAGAAATATGATCTAGAAAACTTTTCACAGGCTGGTACAGATTTAATTTAATAATATTAAAAGGAATAAACACAAAAGTCTCATACTTAGGTTAAAAAACTCAAGTGTACATTTCATATACAATCTTTTGTTACTCTACTATGTAGAGAAAATGATCTTTTCTTTGGTGTTTATGAAGTTCAGATGAAAAATAAATAAAGGTAATTGTTTAAAACTCAGTGAGTAAGAGTGCTGGCCTGGAGTTGGGAGACCCAGGATCAGTTCTGGCCTCAGATACTTAACACCCACACAAAATAACTGGCTGTGTAACCTTAAGCAAGTTACTTAACCCCAATTGCTTTAAAAAAAACTCAACTGTATAGGTATATAGCATGGGAGAAAGATGTTAAAATAATATTTCATCCAAAAGGACCTGGAGGCTTTAGAGGACTGCAAGTTCATTATTGGTCAACAGTGTGAGGTTGCGGCCAAAAAAGAAAAAAGAAATCTTTAACAATCTTAGACTACATTAGGCTATAATAGAAATGTCTAGAGCAAAGAAGTGAATATTTTCATTGTAATTTTCCTTGGTCAGATGACATTCAGTTCTGGATAACACGTTTAAAGAAAGATATTGATAAACTGTGACACATTATGAAGTAGATGACTAGGATGGTGAAAAAAGTAGAAGCCATGAAACATGAAGACATTGAAGAAATTGAGGATTTATAACCTGAAGAAGATAAAACTAGGGGAAAACATGATATAGAGTTGTCTTCAATATCTGAAGAATTCACATGTGAAATAGGATTAGATTTGTTTTCCTTGGCCCTAGAAAGCAGAATGAGAACCAGTGACAGAAAATTATAGAGACGTATTTCAGCTAAATATGAGTACACAGCTTCCTCTTCCTAACTATTTGAGTTACCCAAAGGGGAACAAACTGCTTTAGTGGACAATAGATTGCCATCTCTGGATATTGTCATGTTGAAACTGAATCCCTATTTGTCAGGGATGTTGTAGCAAGAATTTCTCAGTCGTGTGTTGTACTCGATAACCTCTGAGGTTCTTTTCAGCTTAAAAAAATCCATTATTTTTATGATCATTGAATCCTGTACAGAGCATTCAGGACAGAATGTGCAACTGAAGGACTTGTGGGCACTACTCTCTGTTCCATTTTTGATTCAGGTGGAGGCTCAAGCCAATCACTTCCTTCTCCTTGACCCAGCTGGAGAGTCAGTTTCTCTGCAACACATCTCTCCTGCCTTGCTTTCCTATTTCTTTTGAATATGTTGAAATAACCAGGGGCTTTGAACAATTTGAATGAAATGTGTGTGTGTGTGTGTGTGTGTGTGTGTGTGTGTGTGTGTGTGTGTGTATAAGAGAATCTGTTTTCCTGGTTTTTCATCTCTAGGTTTTAGCTGATGTTCTCCAGGAAGCATCCCACTTTCTTTGGTTATTTTGCTTCTATGAAGCCTATTTTCCCTTTATATAGACCTTGATATTTTCAAAGACCTTGACAGTACATAATTATTTAGGTAATTAGAAGGGAGTCCTTTCTCTTTAAATATGTCTACAATAAGATTACACCAAAATAGTAGCACAGACCTAACCATTCTAAGCATAATTACTCTCACACTTAACAATTAATCTTCCTTAATTAAGGCCACATCTAACTTCATATATCATGATTTCACTCTGAATGGTTGGTTTTCCTTACCCCCTAAGCACTTTTTTTTGGTTACTTTATGATGCTTGACAGAATGGGTAGAGTAAAAAAAAACTGTCAGAAAGGACAGTGGTACAAGAGAAAGAACACTGAGTCTAGAGTCAGAGACCCTGGGTTCCCTGGGATCAAATTCTTCCTCTGATATTTGATGTGACCTTGTGCAAATAAGGGTGAACTAGGTGGCCTCTGAAGTCCCTTATGATCCCATGCAGATTTCTTCAAGGTAACAGCCCCAAAGAGCTAAATATCTAGCAGATCATCCCAGACAGAAAAAGGGAGGAGGTATGCCACATAGAAACTGCCCAGCTCACTCCCAGATTCCAAATTCAGTCCCAGTAATCAGTTCCTGACTCCTGCAGTCAACCCTGAGAGATAGCTATCTTATTTTGGTTTTGTTTTTCTGTCAGTGCTTCTGAAATCCAGTTCATTCTAAGCACCTTTTTGGTAGACACACAATGACAAATACATCCATTCCCAAAGGAGGTCCCTGCTTGGGAGTACAAAACAGGGCAGTGAAAGAACACTAGCACTAAGTCAGGATGATAGGATCCCAAGGGAAAACAGGGAATGAATTATTCTACTCTGCTTTACATTCCTCTGCAAAGTCTTGATTGGCTAAGCCAAGGGACAGTCTGCAGTCAGTACAGGGATAGAAAGAGGCCTTGAGCAGCATGTACCTTAAAATAATTATTCAACATCACTTATGACATACACAAGCACACCTTTATACCCTTGTATGACAACCATGCCAGACTGCACAGCAGCGTCTGTCTCAATGATAGAATCATATATTCCTAATTTTTCTGGTAGCAGCTACACACACACAAGACCCAACAGTGTCTGTAACACAAACACATGCACATATACAACCTTCACCCCTGTGTAGTAATCATATAGGAACTAGCCCTCAATGGGATGAAATAATGTGATGTAACAAAAATAATAATAGATTGAGAGTTAGAAAACCTGAGATCTCACCCCAGCTCAAATAACTAACCAGCCTTGTGACCATAAACAAGACATTTAACCCGTCTGCGCCTTATCTGTAAAAATGAGATACTTCAGAAGACTGTCCTGAGGAGCAAGTAAGACAATATATGTGAACACACTTTGAAAATTGTAAAGTATCACACGAATGTTAGGCCAAGGTGGCACTTGGCATATCACCACAAACACTCACTGACACATATTTCTACACACTTGTATGGCTACTGAATGTGAATTCATTCAATAGCTATTTAATTCAATCAACAGTTAAGCACTTAGCATTCACACCTACTATACACAAGCCACTATGTCACACACCCCACTCCCTTCTCTTTTGTGTAAAAGCCACAGAAACTCTAGCAGTCTCTTGCGCATTCACCCACATCCACAGCAGGAGCTGTCCAGCAGCATCTGTCTGTTTCTCCCCTGGGATCACACCGCTGGTATGACTGGGTCAAAGCCACAGGGGAGTGTGTATGACATGCATTGTGTCTCCAAAGCATGTCCGTCTCTCTCACATACACGCACATACCCCACCCCCTTGAGCAGTGGCCCCACGGCACCAAGCCGTCTAGTAATCACGCAACATCCCTAAGTTAGGGCACACGGGAGCTGTCCAGCAGCGCCTGCCACACACACCTGAGTGGTTTCCAGGAGTGTCAGCCACACACACCTCTCACTGTGTGGGAGCCACCTGGGAGCTCTCCAGGGGCAAACACACACACACACACACACACACACACACACACTCCGCGCGAAGCCTCACGGGCACTCTCCAGCAGCGCCACTGACCGCCCCCCCCCCC
>NW_027185761.1:16774505-16808197 GCF_028583685.1 Petaurus breviceps papuanus
ATGGTGCACACATACTCCAAGGACCAGCAGGGCAGGATGTGTGGCGTGCCCCCCCACCCCCCGCACACCGGTGCATCAGGCCACCTGGGGGCTGCCCGGCAACGCCACACACACACACCGTACAGCAGCGTGTCACACACCCCACCATAGAGCAGTGTCACACACACACCCGGTAAACCAGTGTCTGTCACATGAGCGCGCCCGCGTACACACACACACACACACACACACACACATACACACACACACACACACACACACACACACACCGTATGTCACACACAGAGGCCACACAGGCTCTGTCCAAGAAGCGTGTCACACACATATACACTCCGTACAGCAGTGTCTCTCTCACACACATACACACACGCACACACACACCCTACAGCAGCGTGTCACTCACACACACATACACTCTCTCTCACACTCGGGAGCTGTCCATCAGCACCAAGTCGGTTACCGACCCTCCCCCTCTCACTCTCCCCTCCCCCTTTCTTCTCCTCCTCCTCCTCAGGCCTCCCGACATCGTGCCCGCAGGCCTCGAACACTCACCCCAGGCCAGCAAGAGGGCGGCGCACAGCAGCCGGCCCATGGTGCAGCCTCGCTCGGCTCTTACCGCCGCCCCGGGCGCTCCTCCCGCCGCAGCCTCAGCAACCCCGGAGCTTCGCCTCGGGCGTAACCGAGCGCGGAGGGCGGAGCCGGCGGGGCGAGCGCGATAGGGCCGCCGAGTAGTCACTCACACTAGACCCCGCCCCCTCCCTCCTCCCTTCTCTCTTTCCCGGGGCCGCGTGCCTCACGCCTAGACCGGAAGGAAGCGGGTGCAAAGGAATCGACCCCCTTCCGCCCCAGCCCCGCCCTCTTCTGTCGGGACGAACCAACCAGACACCGAGGCTTGTCCCACGTGCCTCGGGTCTCTGACGGCCATAACCGCCTTAACAGCTCTAGAGTTCTTCCGTCGTGCCCTCTTTGCCCCTGGCGCCCAGATGGGGCAGAAGGAGGTAGAATCTGGCGGGTGGCAGAAGCGCCGCAGGCCAAGCCGGGCGTCGCCTGAGGGGTTCGGGCACACACGGCCAAGCACCCCGGCCTTGCTGGGCCACGGCATTGAGCCAGGCCGCCCTGTCCAGGCCTGGGACATTCCCAGCCCCAGCGCACAAGGGTCTCAGCAGCATCCCGGAGAGAAGGGGGTCGGGGGGGTGCTCGTTTAGCCTGTTGGCATCTCAGCAGGAATAGAGGCAGGTTTTCGGAGTCGGTCCAAATGTCATTGGCACCACCCACGATGCCCCCAGTTTTGACGTCTGGGGCCCAAGGGAACAAGTGTGACCCGTACAATCCCGAGTGGCTCCAGACCGTCAGGAGGAACAGCTGAAACCACGTGGCCTAGGCAGGAAGGGGCTCCCTGGCGGTGGGGGCCCGGCCGTGGATGAGGCTGGTGGGCTACACCAGCCTCTTACTAGTAAAAGAGCCCAGGACGGTAAGTGTCCGGGCAGAGGTGCAAAAAGCACTGTATAAAGGTCGCCTACTGTCTGTTGTGCCAAATGGCTGGAGAAAGACCAAGCCACTGGGATGGCAGAGCAGATGGGAGGAGATCCAAGTCTCCCACTCACTGTGTGGCTGGGAAAATCATTTCACTTTCTTTAATCCTTGTAAAATGAAGTCGTTGGAATGGGTGATTTCCCTCATCCCCTGCCACACTGAGCAGATTTCTGAGCTCCCCATCACTGGAAATGTCCAAGCAGAGACTAAGATAGGATAATGAAAGAGTTACTGTGGTAGGTAGAAGGCTGGAAGAGATCAGCTTTATGGTCCTTTCCATTCCATCCCAAATGTCTGATCTTTTTGAAACTCGGATTTAGAGCTGAAAGGGACCTTAGATGCCATCCAGCCCAGCCTTGTTCATATTACAGATGAGCAAATTGAGGCCCAGAAAAATTGTGACTTGCCCAAGGTTACTTAGGTAGTCAAGTCTTCCAAATCTGAAGTCAGAGATCTTTTCACTTTACCAGTCAGCAAATCTAAAGTCCTCAAGAAGCCCTAGACTAAATAAGTGTCCTTACCCATTTATAGGCTAAACAGGCCCTGATTTCCCACTGATCTCCTAAAGAAAGAAATCCAATGTTTAAGACAGTATCAGTAATGATCATAATTAAAAAATAATTTTATATAGCACTTGACTTTGCAATACATTGTCTCATTTGTATTTCATAACTCTGTGAGACAGGTACTACAGGTATTATCCCCATTTTACAAATAAGGAAATGAAGGCTCAGGAAACTAGCTTCTCTGCATTCACACAGATGGTGTTAGAGACAAAATTAATGCCCACATCTTCACAATTCCATGTCCAGCACTCTATCCTCTATACCACACTGCCTTCTCTTTTGACCCCTCATGACCTTGGCAGTCAAAGCAAGATTATCCCCAAAGATTAGGAGACTGAAGGCTCAAGGCTACACTGCTAAGTTAAGTGGCAGGCAGAACTAGGGAGTTTCTGTTCTAGAACTATTTCTACTATACTCTGATGCCTCAAAGGAGAACTAAGACATCAGCATTTCCAAATAAACATTTTAATCATCTTATGCAAAATGAAAACTACAAAAGTGAAAATACAATGTACAAATACTAATGGTAAAAAGGAAAGAGTTGGGATGGGAAAAGGTGGATGTGGCAAAGATGATAGAACCTTTGGTCCTCTAGTCACATATTTGCTACTTAACTCTCCTCAGTTGAGGTAAGTCAGGTGGAGTCAGAATCATATGCTTTACTTTGCCAGGTTTCTGTTCTTCTGTTCTTTACAAACATTTACCTCTACTCAGAGGACTATAAGGCAGACAGTTCTAGAAGTGAATACACACTAGTCTTTCCTACTCACTTGTCATTGCTATTAAGCAGAGGATGGCAGAAACAACCAAAGATGATAAATGAAATACTAGAAATGGAAGAAACCATTCTTAGTACCTCATCTGGCCAAAGGCGGCTAAGGGCAGGGCCAGGGTATCTATCTCATTGCCATCAGAATATTAAACAGGAAATTTTCTCTGACCAAAACCAATAGGAAAGGACCCTCTTTTAGATCACAAGGTCTTGAGCTCAAGCTCCAGAGAAGCTAGGAGGAAGAAAAATAAAAATACAGGCATCCAAAGCAGCAAAGGAAGAGAACATACAAAATGACCATTCTAGCCCACAACTAGTGACCTTCAGAACCACAACCAAGGGGACCCTAGTGGCCAAGTTAAAGTGTTCAAACTCTGAACCAACAGGACTCCACCATTTTCCCGTGTCCATTGGTGGTTTAACAAAGCTCTCGGGTAAGGCACAAAGCAAACAGGGTGCTCAAAGTTGACTTGACCTTCCAGAAGCAAAGTGCATTATTAGCTACAGTGTCCTGAGGTCTTAGAATTGCTGGATAATCAGTTTCCGTTTCAGGTCATGGCTGAATTTATTCATTTTGAAGAGTTCACTGTCATAAAAAACAGCAAGGTTGTGGATGTTGATCTGACGAGCCTAAAATAAATGAGTTTAGGGGAATTAAAAGTATGCTATATAACAGCCCATACTCCCCAAATGTGGCCCTAAGACCCAGAACAGCAAATCCCTGCTCTCAGTCCCTACCTTGTCCACTAGATCCTTCTCAGGTACCTCAATGGTGTCTTGCTGGGCCCCATAGCGGTTGCGCTGGTAGATCACCTGTTCTGCCACTAGCTGCTTCAGGAAGAAGAGTAAGAGCTCATTGTTATCCCTCCTGAATGATAAGTAACGAGCAAAGGTCTTGCACATACTGCGCATGACGCTGAACTTCTGGGTGTCAATAAAGCTCTCCAGCATCACCCGGATAGCCATGTTGACATCATCTTCCAGCACATAGTCCCAAAGGTGAATGCGGGCATGGGCTTCTGCCATCCTGATCATTGACTCAATGTGCCAAACCGTGATGGGGATACTGCCTGTAGCCATGGATTCTTTCCGTAGATCACTGTACATCTTGGCAACTTTATCTTGGTCCATCTGGTTGAGTTTTGGGTGGACCTTCTCCTTGGCATAGATGATATACTTCTTCAGTATCTCCTGAGGTAAGGGCTCCACACCATATGTGTTAGGTAGGGCTGGTTCCAGTGTCCTGCCACTGGCTACCTCCTCTTCCTTATTGCTGGGGTGGTGTTTAACATGGCTGCCAACCACAAAGCGGGCCAGCATTTCATCCTGGTAAGGGGAAGGAAAAGGTCAGGACACTTTGCTTTTCAAAACCAAATCCATATCCTGTCATAAGTCATCCAATCATCTGACCCGTAGGAAGCCAGATAGGAGAAATGACATGAAGTGGCCATGAGAAGACAACCAGCTCACCAAAAGAATGATATCTCCAATCCGGCGGTCCCTTTCCTTCTGCTCAGTGCTACTACTCTATTGGGGCACATTCCCAAGCCCCATACCCTACAGTCTCTGGACCCCCAAAGGGTCCATGGTTAAATTCCTGAGAACTTGGATAGCTAAAAAAATGACATCCTTTATTCTCACTAACCTCTAACTTAAATATTAAGGAACCCTTAGTCTGGAGACTCTTGATGGAAGAGCACTGGCTGTGGAGTTAGAAAACTTGGGTTTGAAAGCTAGCTCTGACATTTACTAGCCACGTGACTAGGCAAGTCAGTTAACCTTCTAAGCCTCAGTACATCTGTAGAACAGGAAGACTATTACCTGTAACCTCTCACCTCATAGGATTATGAGGAAGGCACTATATTTATAAACTGTAAAGTACTAATAAATGTGAGTTTTCATTATTAATAAGCCTATTGCTCAAATCTCTTGGAGCGGAACAGTACCTGAACAGGATCCACAGTATCCCTCACAACACACAGGACATCAAATCGGGAGATGATGGGCTCTGTGAGGTCCACATTTTCTGAGAAGGTCAAGGAGGGATCATACCGCCCTCCTGTAACATAAGGGTGATTCAATTAATTCTTATTTCCCCAAGTCTCTGTGCCTCTATTCAGCTTTCAGAATGCTTTCTCCTGCACAAGGACAAAATGGTCCACATAGCAAATAGATGTTGCAAAGACAGGGAGACATTCTATTTCTGTAGGGGTTGAATGCTCTAGGAAAATGTTCAGAGGGTCCAGTTGCTTCTCAGGGAAGGAAAGCTAATAACAAAAAGATGTGTAGCAACACTTGAACTGCCTGATGGAAACCTGCTCTGCAAGGCAGTATGGACCTGACTTCTCCCACATTTACAAAGAAAGAGTGGAGATGCAGATGAAATATAAATGCTCAATTGAGACCCTAGGATTGCCTTCCTAGTGCCACCTTCATCCTTTTTTTCTAAACAGATCTCAAAAGTGATGTATAAATGTAAAAAATACTTATATTAATTTGGGTATCACAGAAAATCCACAAATCAGTTTTGGTAGTATCACCATCTTATTGACTCAAACTAAGCCACTTACTCTAAACATCTCTCGAATTACTTAACTCTTCTTTTACTATTGTCAAAACTGTTTTACAGTTAGTATAGGTCTCTGAAAGAGCTAATATTTGATACATTTAAATGCTGTGATGTTTTATCAGCTTCTGGTTTTAGTGTGTTTCTCTTAAATTTTGGTATCTTGTTACTCATTTTAATGTATTATTTTGGTTAATTTTGTTGTCTCTTGGGTTTCCTAAATAAAATATACTACCCACAAATGGATATTTGATATATTCTAAGCTATTAAAAAATCTGACTGCAATAGCTAGTACTTCTAAAACTCTAATGATCAGTAATGTTGACAGCAGGCAGCCTTGCTTTGCCCTTCTTAGTCAGAAAGCATCTCCTCCTGCTCCTAAGTTTCAAACAAATACTTTTTCTCATATTAAGGAAAAGTTGTGAAAAGATAGCTATAAAATAAAAGGAAAATGCTACAGAACATAGTGGGTGCCTGAGAACTGAGTTTGAACCCAGGAAAATGCAGGTTCAAGTGTCTAATGAAACACTGTGACTTGCAAATTACTTCTTGAGCTTGTTTCCTCTTCTGTAAAATGAGGATAATAGCACCTACCTCTAAGGACTGTTAAGAGGCTCAATCCTGATAATGGATGCCAAGTGCTTCACAAATCTTACACCACTATGTAAATGAGAGCTATTATTATTTTTAGTGTTTCTATCATAAATGAACATATTTTATGGAAGGTTTGTTGCACCTCTTGTTATCAGTTACTTTCCCAAACCAAAGGTGGGGAGCAGAAGCTCTAATCGTAGAGACCAGAAGCTAACAAGCCATTGGACTCCTAGAACACAAGGGCAGAATCCCTTTGACACAGTCTTGTACTAGGAGCCAAGCCCTTTCCTCAGTTCCTATATTCAAAGAGGAAGAATCATTCCCACCCACCCAACCCTAATACCTATGGGGTTGGCAGCAGCGATGACAGTGCAGCGGGCCTGTAGAGAGGTGACAATGCCAGCTTTGGATATGGAGATACTCTGCTGTTCCATGGCCTCGTGGATGCTGGTCCTGTCCTGGTCATTCATCTGCAGCACAGGCAAGTGTCCTTAGTCCACATCCCCACTCCCTCAATATTCATCTATATGCCTAGATACCAGACTCAGGTTCAGCCAAGATCTTTTCCCATAAATCAGTTTTCAATTTTCAACACCTTAAAAAGCCCAAGCACCCACCTTGTCAAATTCATCAATCAAGCACACTCCTCGGTCAGCCAGAACCAAAGCTCCAGCTTCTAAGGTCCATTCTCGACTGACAGGGTGCCGCTGGACATATGCAGTGAGCCCCACAGCTGAGGCCCCCTGGCCAGTGGTGAAGATGGCTCGGCTAGACACTTTTTCCACATACTTAAGGAACTGAGACTTGGCTGTGCCAGGATCTCCACATAGCAGCACATTGATATCACCTCGAACCTTGTGCTTGCCACCTAAAAGGAGAAAGGGATAAATGTTTGGGGGACAGGTAGCACTGTCCTGGAGTAAGGAAGGCAAGAACTAGGTAGGGACTCATCAGGCAGCTGAATTATCCACTGACTCCTTACTCTGTCACTCATGAGTCAGGAGGGCAATAGGGACAAAGAACCAGCATCATACCATGATAACTAGTTGATGGACAAAAACAAAGTGGGGGGCATCAAGGTATTATGAGAGTGGGGGGGTCATTCAGACCATTTTGGTTAGGGTATGAAGAGCATGGGGAGCTACCAAAAGCTACCAGTTATTCCTGGTCAACACAAGCAACCTCTGAACATGTGTCCTTACCCTCAAACTGCAGACTACAAAATACATACACTTCTGCCAAACTGGTCTCATATAAAACTGCTCCTAAATAGGATGTGTACTAAAATAATGATGAGGAAGAAAGTCAGCATTGAAAAAGTCACAAGTCAGCCCCGTCATACATTGCCACTAACCTGGGTTTTTGGGTTCTCCTCCAAATAGAGCCAGAGCGAGTCCTCTCTTAATGTCTTCATGTCCATAGATAGAGGGAGCAATGCTAGCAAAGACCTGAAAGAATCAATCAGGGTGTGAGGCAACAAGTGCTGACAGCATCTGGAACCCCCTAACCCCAGTAAAAGCCAGCCTCAGAAAGGTAGGTGATTTCTAATAAGCAATTCTGAGGAGTGTTCTCTAGTTAATCAGTCAATAAACATGTATGAACTGGGGACACAAAGGCAAGACAAGACGGTGCCTTCCCTGCCCTTGAAGAGCTCATAGTCTCCTGGTGGAGACACCATGCAAACAGCAATGGACAAGATAGACAGGGCAAACGGGAGATGATTAACAGAGAAACTTCACTGACATTAAGGGAGGGATCAGGAAAGGCTTTGGGCAGTGGGTGGGATTTGAGGTGGGACCTGAAGGAAGCCAGGAGGCAACGATTAGGTGGAAGAACATTGCAAGCATTCCAAGTAGAGAATTCTCTAACCCCATGATGCCTGTGTGTTTTCTTCCACACCACTGTTCTTCTCTATGCCACTATATTAAAATGCAAAAACTCCTAGAACTAGGTAACCACATTAACTCCCTAATAGGGCTTTCTTCTTCAGTAGAAAAGACTAGGGCAGAATGACAGCACTGGATGCTACAAGAGAGGGACGTACCACCCTCCTCCCCCAGGTGTTGGGGTTCTTTAATCTCCTTTGTAATCTACTTTCTGCACACATGCTCTGCCCCCGACTCACACCCCTGCACAATGCTGTACCTGATCCTCTGCCTCTCACACAAGTATCCCAAAGCATGATGGAACCTAGAACCGTAGGCACATTGTTTTTCAAACAATGGCAATAATGTTATAAGCTTCCGACAGTTTATAGAGTCATTCATCTCTTGAGGTAAAGATAATATCATGCAGAAGGACTACTGTGGGGAAACAAGGCCTAGAACTCGAAGAGGTCCCTGCCTTCCAAGTCAGCATATCACTCACTAAGGCACTGCATGCCTTCAAAGGCCCATTCTTCTGGTTTGGTGATGCATCAGCTCCACACAGTGGAAATAAAATTGACTGCAGTTATGTGCCTCAAAATTAGGGATCTCGTTAACTATTCTGTCCTACCTTATGGGTTTCTTGGACACACCCACAGTTCTCTAATATATTCACTGGTCACTTGGGGGAAGAACAAATCCAGAATTAAAGACTGACAGGAGAGGTCAAGGTGATTCAGAGAAGATTTTTAACTGCTAAGCATATACACAAGATTTCTCCATCTAACTGACCTTCTCTCCAATCTGCTGATCCTTAGAGAGGCTAATGATAGTCTTCACATCCTCATCAGTCAGCTCCCCTACTGCTACTTTGTCATCCTTCTTGGCCACGTGATTGGCCAAGATAACCGTAGCAAAGACAGGAAAGCCATTAGCAGTGTTAAGGGAGCCATCATAGTTGTTGTGGTAGATGCCAGTCAACTCCTGGATGGGAAAAAAAGGAGGGTCAATGGCCGTAACTGGAAAAGCAAGGCTAAAAATTAGATCCCACCCCACAGCTGGCCTCCACCAATTTATTATTTTTCCTTAAGCCCTCTAATCCTGAAGTACCAAGATTAGAAAATTATTTAATATAGGGGAAATAATTCCTAACCCCATTATCCAAGTTATTTATCTAACCAGGGTACAAATATGTTGTCCTGCCCTAAATTATTCAATGAATGAATGGGAGAGCAAGGTTCCACTCTAGTGTTATCACAGCAGGCTTCTTCATTGGATTTGTTCAAGTTATATATGCATTTCATCCATTACAAACACTGCCACACCCATCTTTTCCCCCAATCTGTACCCACTCTTCTGCATTTCCTAGTGTGTAGTCCTAAGGTGAAGGTGGCTCAGTTCCCTCTTTCTCCTTCTCACTCACAATTTCATCTCCTGGTTTGCAGCTGTCCACTAGATCAGCAAGAAGGATGGCATCTTTGGACCGAGGAAGTCTGCCTGCTGCCACTTTGCCTGGACTCTCTTGGATTCGGATGCGCTGGTAGTTTTGATAGATTGTCTAGACAGACAAAGGACACTCCAATGAGAGAATCCTAAAACGTTGCTCTCTAGTTATGCCACTGCCCTGCTCAAAAAATTATGGCTGCTCCCCAGTGCCTATACAAGATCAAGACCCAACTCCTTAAGAAAATCAAGGTTTATGCTCTAGCTTCAATCTACCCATTCAGTTTCTGTCATCTACATATACCTTATGTTCCAGCTGTACTGGAACACTTGCAATTCTCCTAAAAAAATCTTCATTTTCCGACTATCCCATCTTTGCTCACTGTTCCTTCTGCCTAAAATGCCTCCACCTTCATCACTGCCTATCAACATCCTACCCATTCTTCAAGTTTCAGTTCAAAGCAGCACTTTTCATAGTCTCCACAATCACTCAGGATTTATGATCTCTGCTTTCCCCCAAATCCCTAAAACCACTGACCCCCTTATAGCACTCAGTATCCTTCTCTGTATTACACTTATGTGTTTAGCCATCTCACTTGAGGGGAAGGACCCTCAATTTTATTCCTTTGTATTCCTTCAGTGCACAGCCTTGAATACTGCAGGTGCTTAATATTTAATGTAATTGACAGTGCAAACTTAATAATTCCCTCCTCCTCTGGGACAGTAATGCATGTATTTGTTATGTTGCACTTTTAATCTGTCAAAGCTCTTTCATATACATTATCTCACTTTATTCTGATAACATCCCTATGGAATTGGCCAGGAAACATAGATACAGATACTTATACCGACAAATATGAAGAAACCAATATAGACAGGATAAATGACTTGCTGAAGGTCTCACAACTTGTTAGGAGGGGAGCTAAGGCAAGAGCCCACATGTCACTCCATGCCACACCCCCGTATAGGGGTGTACAGAAAGTATATACTTTCTATCTTCCTGGATATGCCCTTCTCTAGAAGACTTCTCCAATGGAAAGGACATGAGGATCACTGCTGACCACCTGACTTATTATTTCCTTCTCTTGGTCAGATCCTTCCCCCTCCTTCAGGGAGTGGTGTTGTGTGAAATGACAGATGAAGATGAAGGCAAAGAAAGATGTGACTTATCCAAGGTCATGAGGCGCTGCTGAAGATGAAGCTGGACAAATGTCTCTCACTCATATCCATCCTGATACACCAGGAAGCACAGGAAGGAATCACTTATGCTATGGATACATGCTGAGACTCCTCTTTTATGAGAGGAAGAGCAATGAGACTCAGAGAATACCCCGCCATGTGCCCTGAACAGTCAAAACAAATGACTGTCTCATACTGCCTGCTGAGTTTTCCTCCAAGCAGACAATAGTCGTAACAGAATAATTATAACAATAGCTAATATTTATATAGCATTTACTAGGACCAGGCACTGTGCTAAGGAAGATAGGTGCTGTTATTATCCCCATTTTACAGATGAGCAAACTGAGGCAAACAGGTAAAGTGACTTGCTCAGGGTTACACATCTAGCAAGTGTCTGAGGGTGGATTTGAATTCAGGCCTTCCTGACTCCAGGCCTAACACTCTCTCCACTGAACCATCTAACAAGACTGAGATTTGCCACCTGTGCTCACCTCTTCCATGTTGACTTCAAAGGGACCAGCTGACTGGCATTCAGGACAGGAGCCGGGCTTCACTTCCTGGTTTTGGGACTGACAGAATGGCCCCAGGACAAAGTTGCATTTGTTACAGTTGTACTTGACCATGCTAAGTTGAGGCAGGACTCCTGTGCAGCTGGTCACCACTCCACTGGTTCTGATTAACTGGTTCAGGTGCAGCTGTCTGTGGGGATAGGGAAAAGGGAAGATGAACCATTCCGAGGCTACAGGCAAACTGGTTTTGGCCAGGGGGTCACTCCCCGGGGCAGGGAATAATGGAGTACTCTTATTCAGGGCACAAAGAAATCCTGTTCCAGAAAATAAAAGCCTCAGCTGCCCTATTGGGCAGAAATACCCCGATCTATCTTTATTTATCCCTGCACTAGACAGAACTCTTCAGGATTTGCTTCCATAGCAGGTGCTCCCATTGGCTGACCCCTACTTCCCCTAGGTTTTCTGGGTAGCAGACCATTGCCCAAAAGGTTAATGAGACTTCCATTTCTTATTCTACTATCCCATCCAGTTCTATAAAGAGTGAAGCAAACCCCACAGAGGCCCAGCTTTCAGAAAGTCTAGCAGAAGAAACTGATAAGTAATCCCTGTTGCCCATTCGCCTCATGAGGACCCCGCCTCTGCTCCTCTTTCTCACCTGAGTGAGCGAAGTTCCTCTACTAGGGGAAGGTGGGAGATACGGACATGGATGTGACTGGCAATTCGGTCGTACTTGGGATACATGGCCAACACCACCTCTCGGGCAGCTTCATCAAAGATCCCTAGGAGCTCTGCCGGTGCCTCAGGTAAGAAGTAGGCCAGGACATGTTCCCGGGCTGCCAGATCTTCATAGTTTACTACCAGACTCTCCCTGTTCTCTGGTGAAGTAGAAAGATAAATGAATGCATGAATGACTAGATGAACCAATGAACGAATGAGTAAGTAGTAAGTGTTTACTAACACCAAGCACTCTGTTAAGTTCTAGGATACCAAGAGAAAATGTCAGACAGATCTCATAGAGCTCACACAATAATTAGGAAATACGAAACACGTCAGAGAACTCAGTCACAGGGCAGATGGATTGGCCAACAGGTCTGAAAGGGACAGCTGCACCTTTGCAAAAATGGCAGCTCTTCCCTAGGGTTCTGAGGTTTCCTTCCACCTGCGTTGGGGAGAACAAGGTGCTAACCTAAATGCAGCCATGTTGGAATCAGGACAGAATGCATGGAGAAAGAGCACTGTGCAAGAATTATCAAAAATCATATAGTCTGGGTCTAGCCCTGCTCACTTCAGCTCGGTGATTTTCAACAACACATTAGAATTCCCTGTGTCCTAATTTCTTTATCTGTTAAAGGAGTTGTCATAAGGCTAAAAATAGCATCTTGTTGGGAGAAAAGAAATAGCAAACTAGATGTGCAAAGTATGTTGAAAGGGAGAAAACACTAACAAGAAATGGGACTGGGTCTGAGAGCAGGGAAAAGGGAAGGGAGCCCTGGCCACATACCTTTACACATGTCGCTAATTCGCTCCTTGAAGACATTGTGACCATGTCCATCTACGTGAGTACGTAAAAAGTTCTTGAATCGATGGTGGATCTCCAGTCGAGGGCCTGCCATGCTTACCCACTCCCGAACAGTGTGGCCTTTCAAGTCCTCTAGATTCTCAATACTTTCTATCATGTCCTCCTCCTCCTCTCCCTCCTCTGTACCTCGCTCCACCAGGCGCCGCTTCCGAGCTGGCCGTTCCTCATCTTCTTCATCACTATCTGAAGACCATAAGGAACATGCCTGTCAGCCTCCTCTGTCTCTCCCCTCTTCTAATTCATACCCTCTGCCTACCAGATCATTACCTCTCAGCCACCAATCCAGTTTGCTCCCTTTGGCCATACCCACCTTTCCCATTATTGAGTGAATAGATCACCTATAGCCGAGAGAGACAAATGGAAGCACCAAAAAGTTTGAATACCATGGAAATCATGGTAGCCCTAAGGAGATGGACTTGTTGGATGGCAGGTGATTTTAATTTATTTGTTTATTTATTTATTTATTGCCTTTTGGGGGGAAGGTAGGGCAATTGGGGTTAAGTGACTTGCCCAAGGTCACAGCTAGTTTTTGTGTTAAGTGTCTGAGGCCAGATTTGAACTCAGATCCTCCTGACTCTAGGGACAGCGCTCCATTCACTGCACCACCTAGCCGCCCCTGGCAGGTCACTTTAACAGAGCATAAATATCATCTTCCTTCCCCACTTTCTTCTTCCCCCCAAGGTTTTATTCCCAAACCCTGGGAAGAGAAGAGATAATAGCATCAAGCAATTTTTGCTGCTTACCCCAAAAAGAACCCAAAGAAGAAATCCAGAATGCTTACCATAGAGCAGCCCCCGACGCATGCGCCCCAAGCCTCGGTCAGACTCCCGGTCTCGCTGCCGCATCACCCGCTCAGCAGCTTCCCTCTGGCTGGCCGTCAGTTCCTCCACATCTTCATCATCCAGGGCTAACCCTTCTGCCTCATAGGTGTCTAGCTCCGGAATGGCTCGGTAATCCCTAGGGGGACCCAAGAGCAAGGACAGTTAATGCAGAGGAAAGACAACCCAAGTTCTTATGTCACAGGGCTCATGTGGCTAGCCCCAGGGCTACAGAGGGCAACTATCTCATTCATAAGGCCTCAAGACCCCAGAGATCAAAATGTACTTTATTAATGGATACAGAACTAATGACTTAAAGTTAGGGATGTTTACAGAACATCAATCTTTATGGTCAGTGTCATGGTGGGCAGTGACACTCTCCACACATCATCTTTTGATGCTGCTGTCAGAAAAAGAATATTGGACAAAAAACCACTGCTAAGATCCAGTACAGAATCTCTGATGTCCCTAGAGCAATGTGTCTGCCCAATTATAACCTAACACTCAAAACACAGGACATTCCAAAAGTGTTGGTGCAGTTTGTACTTAATAACTATAATATGTTATCTCAGCAAAGTGAAAATGCCTCTTTATATGTTATGCTTTCAATTTTACTAATCTCTTCTTTGACTTTCAAAATTTCCATTTTGGTGTTTAATTGAGCCTTAAAAATGTGTTGGTTATCTAATCTTTATTAGCTGCATGCCTAATTCATTGATCTGTTTTTTCTCTTCTGCTGATAAAAGTGTTTATAGGGAGACACATTTTCTCCTAAGGATGTATGACTCAGGCTACATCCGAAAACTTCTAGTATGTCGTTTCACTGCTATCACCTCCATATATTATGAAAGGGAGGGGGAAGAAACTTTCTAAAAACAGTGACAAATGGAATTAACTCCTGGTATCCTACCTAGTTCTAGTCTAGAATAATTCTCAAATGCCCTGACCCTCCCATCGCCAATTCTGCTTTTTTCCCTAAACATCTCACCTCTCCATTCCATCCCCAATAAGCTCTTCTCCATCCTCTTCCTCTTCATCAGGAAGTCCTTCAGTGCCCAGAAGACCCTCTGATTCATCTTCAAAAGGTGGCAGGTCTCTGCCAGGGCTAGAAGTCAAAGCATCAGTGCCCCCACGACGGGAACCTCGCCCAGGGCTGGATGTCAAACCGTCACTGACACGTCTGTACCTTCGGGCTGGACTGGAGGAGGCTATATTTAAAGACTCTGAAGAATCCTGAAAAAGGACCAGACTATCAACAGTCCTGCATTTGTGTAGAGGCAATGACAGGGAGAATTTCACAGGAGGACCTGTTTTGGCCAAAGAGCTGGCATCCAGAATAGGATCTATGGAGTGAGAACTGAAGTGTAAGGAAACAATGTTTTTAAAAGAAGAAAAAACTTCTGTCACAGCCGAGAAGGCAGAAATGAATTGGGGCACTTTCAGTCCTGGTGCTGATTCAAGTTGTAGGGAAGGATGCTTAAGCACCTCAAAGACTCAGAGGGAAGGCTCTCTAAGGCCATGAGGAGAATGCTTCTTGAGTCTGCTCAGCCCCAGGAGCCCCCTCCTCACTTTTACAAGCGTTCCTATAGGTGCACTGCCACCCCCCTTCCTTCTTCACCTGTTTAAAGCCCAACTCAAATGCTCCCTCCTCCAGGAAGCTCTTCCCACATACATCTGAAGTATTTTGTTTGCCCATGTACCTCGAGTACAAGGCACACTCCCTGAGAACAGAGCCTTTTCCCTCTGCCTCAGTTTAGGGCTGGGAGAGGGCTGGCAATGTCACCAGCGCTTAGCCCAGGTTAACTGAAGGTTCCCTGGATTCTGTCACCGACCTCCTTCACCCAGGCCGGTGCCTCGTCCCTCCAGCACACCTGGGTGTAGTTGGCCTGTCTTTTCCCCCACTAGGTTTAGGTTCCAATGACAGCAAAGACTGCATCTCCTCCAAAGGTCCTTTTGTGGGTCACGGACCCCAGCACCCGGAGTTCAGGGAGCAGACCTTCCCCTGGAATCCTGGCTCCGCAGACTGCAAGACTCTGGGCAAGTTACCCACCTTTCCGTGCCCAGGGTGCCTCACCGGAGAGGTTCAACCCGCCTGGCTCACTGTCTCCGCCCCATCCCCATGCTAACCCCTCTGGTCCATCTCCTCACCTCCACCCGATAATGGCCTCCCATCTGCAGCCCACCCTCCCACTAGTGGGCTCATCCCCACAGTTCTCTCTGCAGGTGGGGGCCTCGTCCCCACTCAAACTACAGGGCCCTAAACAGCAAGTGCCTAATAAATGCCCGTGGAACTTATGCACAACCTTCACTCCCCTCCTTCCCCTCCCTCCCCCCGTGGGAGGCACCAGGGCCCCTCGCCTGTTCACTGCACATGCGTGTCATTCACAGTTTTCTCTCCCGCCACCCCCTCCCCCTTCTCTCTATCCCTACTTCATCGCAGCCCCCGCTGGGTCCCTCAAAGACCCCCGTATCCGCTTCACGGGTCTCCCTCTGTCACGTTCCTGCCATTTCCCGGCCCCCAGTTTGGTCGTGCTCCCCGCTCACCGCCATAGTTGCTTCAGTTCAGCTCCCTGGTCCGCAACTCCTTCCGACCCCAGCAAAAAGTTTTCGCGCGAAAAAGGCCACGTGACACAGGGGAGCCCGCGAAACGTCATGAATAATTAATATGCTCCCCGTGCTCGTCATCACTATGCATGAAGAAGGCGGTCAGGAGGCGGGCCCAGAGGCACTCCAGCCAATCCAGAGCCGAGCTAAGCATGAAGCTCCGCCCCCTCTCGCGGAGCCGCTTGGCCCCGGAACATGGATTCCTCTCGGCTCCGCCCCCCGCCCCCAGCCGCTCTCTGGGCTAAGCTTTTCCCGGTCCCGGCCTCCTTCTGCCCGCTCGAGTCTACCGCGGTGGGCTGCACCCCGCGCTCTGCCCTCCGGTTATCGGGCCTAGAGCGGCAGCCAGCCCCCTCCCCCAGCCTCAGTTTGCCCTTTGAGAACGTGGGTGCAATAAGTTACACCTTGTGGGCCCTCAGGGGGCGGGGCCTTGGGAAGGCCTGCAAATGGCCCTCGGTTTTATTTTGGTGGTTTTTTTTTTTTAAATAAAATTAGGTGGATAGGTTGTTATTCATGGGAAGAGAAGTTGGGACCCTCCGCGTGTCCCTCGGACCCGGGCAGCGAGCTTGCATCAGGCCCGAGCCGCGGAATCTGGGGAAGACGGGGGCTTCAGTTGCCGCGCAGGGACGCGTGGCCTGGTGGGAGGCTTGGGGCGTTGTCGGGAGCCTTGGCCCCAGGAGGCGTAGAGTCCTCAGGGAGCGGCTGCGGGAGCCCCCCTCGTTCCCGATTCTGCACCCCTGTGTCTGCTCGGAACCTTTCTTCAGGCCCCCTGTGCTCGTGATTCCTTGTGACCCCTGGCCTAGTTCTCTGTCCTCTAGGGCCCTCCCACCCTTTTATGCAAAAGTAGTCGTTTTCTGAGAGTGGCAAGAAACTTGGAGGGTATACCTAGGAAATAAGTGATGAGGCAAGACCTTCCAGGTTCTGTCCATGGGAGACCCCCGAAATGTGTGTCACTGACATGAGAGTTAGCCCTGCCTTGGAGTTTGGGCCTATGCTGACCCTAAAGGGCCATCTCCAGTCATCCTGAGCTAAATATGGCTGGACCCAGATGGCTCCGGAGATTAAAGTGAGGCTTGTGACTGTGCAGCCCTGCCTCACTTAAATCCAATTCACTTACATGTCATGGTGCCACCTTCCTGATGTCACTGGTCTACAAGAATGAAGAACAACAACCACTGGGGCCAAGCTGGGAATGAGAACAAATCCAAGACCATGAAAAAAACAGCAAATATGCACCTTTTCACTGCCACAGCTGAATCCCCTCTTACCGTAGACCAGCCAGGGGGTGATTTAAAGTGGAAGATGGAAGAAAGATAGTGGAAGCAGGCACTGTGGCGTGCTTACAGCCTGGGCAGACATATGCGATACCAAGACACTGCATTGCATCCCAAGCCATCACCAGTCATCCTAATTTTTGTCCTCCACTGGACTTTAATGACCCTGGAAGAGAGAATGGGGCTGATGGCTTTCTTAAATTATTTCCCATTCAAATCAAGACATTGCCTGTTATGCCATCTGTCCTCTTTGAAAATGAAGGCTAAACCACAACAACAAACCTCCACCCCTCAGTACTTTCCCTTCCACAAGCTTTATACTCTCCTCTCTTCCCTATTTGGACCCCTTGTTGAGCCAACTCCATTCTATCATTTATCCTTGAATCTGCTTGTCTTATCCATAGCCAGACCCTAAGCCTACATTACTCATGGGCTTTGAATATGATGCTGACTGGATTGGCTACAATTATTACCTAATTTCAACAGGGTCCTCATTACCACAAGGCAAACATTTTTAAAAAATAAGTTTTTGTCTATGTCTTGTTTTTATATCATCATAGTTATTATTCCCAGTATTCTTCCTGTCAAGATATTAGGAGACACATTATTTTCCAGAGCTAAGGCCCAGCAAGCAGGCTGTGACCCTCAGCTTGGCATAACAACAATCCTTTGCATTCACCCTCTTGATGATCACCACAGCAAAATCCCAAAATTGTTTCTGGTAATCAAGCCCTACTATGAATCAAACTTGTCACATTGTTAATATTACCCTTCATTGTTAGGGCTACAGCATACATAGATACAAGCATTGAGCTCCCCCCACAGTGCCTCTGGTCCCCCCACTAAGGGCGGAGCTCTGGCACCTTGCTTGCAAATCATTTTCCTCACTTTGAAATTAAACTTCTGTTTGATTTCTGATTATCCTCTCTCTAGCCTACTCTGTTCAACTTTGGCCAAGCACAGCTTAGAGGCCAGCTCTGGTACTTCTGACAGGCTCCAGATACTCTTCCTAGAGAACCATCCCATATAACATAGTATTTTAAAGAGAAAAGAAATCAGTACAACTGATACACTGAAAAAGAAAACACATGCTCTGTGTAAGCTGTGTAGCCCTCCAACCTCCCCAAAGAGGTGGATTGGGGGTATCTTCTTATATCTCTTCATTCTAGTCATGCTAGATGTTTATCATTTTGTTATGTTCATTTCCACAATCCCTCCAACATTGACTGTTGCCATTTTTGATCATCTATGCCAACTTGCAGGGTGTGAGACAACATTGCAGGGTGGTTTGTATTTGCATTTCTCTTATTATTAATGATGTTGAGTATATGGTTATAAATACTTTGTATTTCTCCTTTTGAAAATTGTTCATATCCTTTGACCGCCTACCTACTGGGGATGTATGTATCCTTGCTTTTGGATAGATTCTATTTATGTTATTACAAACATTCTACTTCTCCTTAGTAGATTCAACATCCCATTCTCCACACCAGCTGTTCCAAACCTCCTCTTTCTTCAAGCATCTCGATGCACCCCTTCCCAACACCTTTTTAGTTGAGGACCTAGGATCAATTTGACTGAAAAGGAAACTGAAAGCCTTTTCCAAGTGCTCCTCCTTCCCAGGGCCTCCTCTCACATCCATCACTGAGAATTCTTCCCCCACTTCCTTCACTCATCTCAGATGAAGTAGTCCTTCTCTTTACCAAGGCAAACCTCTCTATATGTGTCCTTGATCCCATCCGCTATCCATCTCTCTGGCCTACTGCCTTCACTGTCATTTCCATTCTCTCTCTTATCTTCCAGATATCCCTGTTTACTAGAAGGAAAATAACAATCATGTAGTAAGGAGATAGGATGTGCTAAGAACTTTGCAAATATTTGATCTTTAAACATTTGATCCTCACAAGAATCCTGGGAGGTAGGTGCTATTATTATGCTCATTTTACAGTTAAGGAAATTGAGGCAGGTAACAGTTAACTGATTTGCCCATGGTCACACAGTTTATAAATATCTGAGGCTGAGTTTGAACTCAGGTCTTCCTGATTCCAGGTTCAGTACTCTATTCACTGTACCCCCTAGTTGTCTAGTTTCTTCCCAACTACCTACAAACATGCCTATGTCTTAAAAGTCCCTCACTCAATCCCACCATACCCAAGAGCTATCATCCTATACCAATCCTCCCCTTGATGACTAATCTCCTTGAGAAAATAATCTACATTCAGAATATCTGCCTCTATTTCACTCTTTTCTAAACCCTCTATAATCAGGCTTCCAATCCCATCATTAAATGGAAACTTCCCACTCCAGAGTTATTAATGATTTCTTAATTATGAAATCAAATGGTCTTTTCTCAATCATCATCCTTGAACTCTCCGCATTTGACACCATTGATCACTTTCTCCTCCTGGATACTATTAAAAATGGATTTTTTGAGAGCTAAGAGTAGTCTGTTAGGAATTGACCTAAATAACTCCATTTTGTTCTGTATTTGTGATTTTGCTGTGTACGACCCCTGCATAAACTACCAGCTGCAACACTGGTTTCCTTCAGCGTCTTCTTTCCTCCCCTAATTGGTACAAAAGACTTAATTGCTACAAAAGGAGAACTTCAGCAGCGCAGGGAATGTTTCCCTTCTTTATCCTGTCTGACATAATGTATAGTTCCTTTTGACTTAGTACAACTAGCCATACTAACAAGGACACATTCCTTTCTCTATGTTCTGTAGCTAGTGATATACATTTTCCTTAATGAGCACACTTTTTTTTCTTTGTGTAACCAGTTGTTGTATAATAAGCAGCCGTCTTTTCTTCTTTGTCTTATGTAAGTACTACTAGCTGAATTGTGAATGACACACATTTCCATCAATTGCAGATGGAATGTGTCACACTCTGAATGAATGAGCTGCAGTAAAAATTGGTCTCTTTCTCTTGCCAGGTTATTGGCAATGGTTAGTCAATGGATTCATGCAACAACACAGTCTCCTCTGGGCTTTCTTGACATTAGTATCTCCTGGTTCTTCTCTTAATAACTGCTGTATCTTAGTCTCCATTGCTGGCTCTTCAAACATGTCGTGCCCACTAACTATGGGTGTCCCCCAAGGTTCTATCTTGAGATTCTTTTTTTCTTTTTACCCTATGCTATCCCTATGGCAACCTCATCAGCTCCCATGAGTCCAATCATCATCTTTATGTAAGTGATTCCCAGATCTATATATTCGACTCTATTCTTCCCCCCACGATACTGTCACTCATTTCCAACTGGATACTCAAACTGGATTCCCATAGGCATCTTTAAAAAAAAAAAAGCCTATTTCATTTCTTCAAGGAATCCTAAAAGATCTTCTGGTCAAGCTGTATTTTCCTTCAAGGATTTGTTTGTAGGTGTTTGGGGTTATTCTTCCCTACTGAATTTTCAACTTGGGTATCCCTGGCATCATAATAACTCTTCATCTTTTATTGTTTACTCATTCTTCCAGACTTACTTCCTAGATTGGGATTTGGTGTCAGGGCCAGGCTCTGCACACTCTGGAAGACTGTTGTGACCTGCCTTATCTCTGTTTCTGCCCCTAAGATCATAAAAACATTGCTGTAGCCCCATTTGTCACCCAGGGTCTGGCCCTGAGATCTTCTCCTATGTAGAACAATAGAACCATGTCTTTTGTAAAGCAGAGCTGCATCCTAGAGCTGCATCTCATGGGGTAGGATGTGAGGGAGGGTGCTGAGCTAAGGTCTCCTTTCCAGGGTCACAGTGACAAAGCTGTGGTCACCAAACCCAGGGACTGAGACCAAGATGCCCATCCCTTCATTCTGCTCCTCAGGTCTGGTTCTACAATCCTGGCTCACCCCTGTTCCACAGTTCCTCTTGTATTCATTTGTCCATGGTTTGAGTTTGTGATCTTATGCTGGAAAGATGACCTACCATGATTTCACCTTAGATTTCTGAGAATAGTTTCTTCTGGTGCTTATCTGACATCTTTGTTTATGTTGCTGTTGGGGAGCTGGGCTGCATCGCTTCCTCCTAGTCTGCCATCTTGGCTGGTCCTCCCTGTTAGCATCTTAAACCTAACCTATCCAAAACAGAACTCTTTATATGTCTCTTCCAAGTGTTCCTCATTTCCAAACTTTCCTATTTCTGTTAAGGGCACCATCATCCTTCAAGTCAACCAGGTTTACCATCTTGGTGTCATCTTTCACTTCTCACTCTTCCTATCCATCCATCCAAGGTGTTGCCAAACCTCGTCATTTCTACCTTCACAATATCTCTCCTAAAAATCTTCTTTTCTCCACTCTCATAGCAACAATCCTAGTTCAAGTATTCATAATCTATCTTCTGCCTCCCATGATAGGCTTTTAACAAATATTCCTGCCTCAATTCTCTCTCCATTACAATCCATCCTCCACTCAGCTTCCAATGAGATTAAAAAAAAAAAATTATATTCAGGGTGGTTAGGTGGCTCAGTGAATAGAGCACTGGCCCTGGAGTCAGGAGGACCTGAGTTCAAATCGGCCTCAGACACTTAAAACTTATTAATTGTGTGACCTTGGTCAAGTCACTTAACCCCAATTGCTCTGCCTTCCCCCCCTCAAAAAAAAAAGCAAAATAAAACAAAACAAATTTATATTCAACCACATCTTCTCCTCTCACCCTGCATAATGAGCTCTGATAGCTCCCTATTCCTGTGATCTGTCTTTGTGATGTGACATTTTAAAAGTTTGAGAGAGTTTTTGGGTAGTTAAAAATTTTATAAATTATTAATTTTAATATTAACAAATAAATTATTATTTAATTATATATAATTTATTATTAATTAATTAATCAATGCTAGCATTTTATTAATAAAATGGTCAGTGACACTCTCAAAATGCCAAAAACCAATCATGGTGATGATGGGCTCAGGCCTTGGAAGAGTGGGTGTTCCTGAGGGTGGCAATCAAGTCTAATTAATGAGAGAGAATGAAAATTACAATGAGAGGCAGACCTATTCTAATGAGGAGTTGGGGGATATAACTTTCATTATGTAGTTGATGTCTGTATTTCCCAGCCTTGGACAATCTAATTAAAGAATTCATCCCCACCCATACTTTTGTAGAGAGCAATGGGCTTCCCTACCTTAGATTAAATTCCTTGTATGGTTGGGTTGGGTCTGAACAATGTCTTTCAGAGGCTGAACAAGCTATAGGCTTCTGAAAAAATCTTGGTCCTAATTCAATAATTAATGAGAGAGAAATAATCATTCCTCTCAGTGGGGAGCAAGAGGAGGTCCCCTGTCTGTACAACCAATAGTATAGCAGGGGAAGAGCAGGTGGGATTCCAGATCAGCACAACTGCATGGTCTTTCCTATACTCTCCTATTGCCAAGGAGGACATTGGACTAAAATTATATCTATCTACCACATATCAAATATCTGTAGCCTAGCAGTACAATAAGGGATCCAGAATAAAAAGCACTTTACCCATCACCATCAAGGGGAGGGTAACACTAGGCTTCCCGCTGTTAGTTTAACTCCCTCCAACCAAACTGATTACACAAAAGACCATGACAAATAGCTGGTAAACCTCTTTATCAAAGTAAAAAATAAAGAGAGGGGAAGTTATACAGATTAGAAGAGATCAAAGAACATACAAGAGCTCTTCAGACAGTAGCAAGATAAAACATCTGCTCAACTAAGGAGAGATAGAACAATCTTACCCAGGGGAATCTGCTCTTAACAACCTCTAAGGTTTCAGGTGCTGAGACTAAAGGGAGATGTGGGGGCTGGCTTCCCAGGGAAATGTATCCACCATTCAAAAGTCAGTCCTAGACTCTAAAGACCACCTCTCACAACCTTTTCTCTTAAGTCTGCTGCCCCATGCAAATATTCAGTGTCTTTGATTTAGAGCTCTTTCAGCCCATTTAGAATGCAAACTTTTTAAGGACAGGATTATTTATGTCACCTCATTTAGATTGTAAACTCTTTGAGGAGAGTGATGAGGTATGGGCTCTGAGAGCCTGCTTCAGTTCTCCTTGAATCTTTGAGGTACAGGCTCTGGAAACCCCGCCTTGAATTCTGATTAAATCATATGAGGCATTTGCAATGAGGCAATAAGCCTTACATTGTGGCTGGGCCCAGACCTCTGTAACTAGCCTCGGGGCCGCCCTCCATTGTCCATCTACTTCCCACCCTTTAGCCAATCAAAGTATCAATCCACCCTTGAACTGGCCTAGTCCACCATTGTCTGTAGTCTCCAGGTAGCCTCCTGCACCCTCCCACCCTTAATCACTCATTTACCTCATTAACTCCTCCTGAAGACCCTCCCCAAACTCCTCTCGACCACCCCTAGATTCCTCCCACAACTTTCTGTATATAAGATCCCATCTTCCCTCCATGTGTGTGAGAGCGCCATGACTTAATGACTTAACACAGACTTAACTCTGTGTCCAATACAAACAAACATTTAATAAACTTTTCTTTGGCTGAGGAGACTTGAGTCTAATTCATTCAGCAGGACCAGGAGTATTGGTATTTTGGGGTCTCCAGAGCAACCCTAACCCTCTTTATGGGTAACCTCTTCAGAAAGGACTATTTCTTCTTCTTTTGTTTTGGCCTTTCTTAGCACGTGTTGTTGTTGTTCAGTCACATCCAACTCTTCCTGATCCTGTATGGAGTTTTCTTGGCAAAAATACTGGAACTGTTTGCCATTTCCTTCTCCAGTGGATTAAACCAAACATCCAGGATCACACAGCTAGTGAGTGTCTGAGGTCACATTTGAACTCGGGTCTTCCTGACTCCAGACTCAGTACTCTATTCAGTGAGCTATCATCATAGACACTTAATAAATGCTCATTGACTGACTGACTGATAATAATGAAATATTCAAACAGATCTGGAGTTTCGTCATTATGGAGACTCCCTCCTACAAAGTAGCTAGAAACATCTAGTTCCTAATTAATCAGCCTAAGCAACTCTTGTTTACCTTGTCCCATAAACATTGCAGTATGGCACCACCCAACATACTAGGGCTCTCCTTGATTCCTCCTGACATGGGATATATTTCAATGGAACCCATAGGCTGTCCATTGATTACCCCTCACTCTGGACAACTTTTTAGCTCATACATTTCTTTGAAGGTATCTCTTCCTGGATTTCACATGGTTTGCAATGTGTTACAGCCTTTTCAGGCTCACCATTCACTTTCCCATTGCCCTCTGAGTGATATTCATTATCAATTACCATATATGTGTGAGTATGTGTTTATAAGACAGACAGACCCACATATATGTGTGTATATATAGGTCTATCTATCTATTAATATCATATCAACATTAATGTTGAGGTGTGCTACCCACTTCCTGACAGAGAGATAACAGACTGTGTACCTGTTCTCAAGATGCAAAATGAAGCATACATTTTTGGACATTGCCAATGCGAGAATTGAGGGCAGCTAGGTGTTGTACTGGATAGAGTGTTGGGCCCAGAGGCAGGAAGACCTGACTTCAAATCATGCATCAGATACTTACTAGCTGTGTGACCCTGAGCAAGTCACTTAACCCTATTTGCCTCAGTTTCTCCATCTGTAAAATGAGCTGGAGAAGAAAATGGCAAACCACTCCAGTATCTCTGCCAAGAAAACCTCAAATGGGGTCACAAAGAGTCAGACACAAGGGAAAAATGACTGAACAACAATCAGATAAGGGTGTGTCCAGAATTCCACTTAAGTGTTTTTTCCTCCTTCTGCACAAAATACTGTTCCCCTGGAAACTGAGAATATCAGCTGATCCCTTCCAGGAAAACTCTGTATGGAAAAGGACCTGACCTAGAGATACTTAAGGGCAAAAAGCTTTCTGATCTAAAGACAGTGCTAAGTCTCTGCAAGGGTCAGGGTTTGGATTAGGGGATTGGCCTTCAGCCACAGGCACCCCCATGTATGACCCTAATTAAGCAACTTTTCCCTCTCAGATTCCTACTCATTAAGAGAGAGAGAGAGAGAGAGAGAGAGAGAGAAAAGGGGGGGGGGTCATATGAAGGGGTGGGTCTCTAAGGTTCATTCTGATTTAAACATTCTATGGTGTAATGTTCTGTTCAGTTCAACAAGAAGGTACTAGTTGACTAGTGTGCTAGGCACTGGGCTAGGTTTTAGGTTCTTATATAAAGGTAAGATGAAACAGTACCTATCCTCATGTAGCTTTCAGTCTTAGAAGGGAGAAGTGGAGTGGGTCAACATGTCCCCAGATAAATATGAGAAATAAATACTGAATAAATACAAAGTACTTTTATAAGATGGTATGGGAAGAGAATTCCAAACTTCTTGGCTTGATATTTAGGGTTGTGTATAATCAGGTGCCAACCAAGCTTTCAGTTCACTTAAATTCCGCAAGCATTCATTAAATGTTGACTATGTGCAATGCACTGTGAATATAATGGCAAAAATAAAACCAGTCCCTTAACTCAAGGAGCTTACATTCCACTGTGGGGGAGGGGGAGAAGAGGAGGAATAGGACATTTGTATAGATACAAGATAATACAAGATATGAGTATAATATTATTGTTATTATATATTATCTTATTTGTATGATGTACATTATTTTATTAATATATCATATATTATTTTATTGTTATTAATTGTTACTATTATTAGATTACTTTTACCTTTGAAAATTAAGGTAAACTGAGAGACAATGGTCTGAGCATGACCAGTCATTGAAGGAATCCTGATCAATTGACAATTCAGTTGATGAAATGGAAGAATGTAACAGGAAGGTAATAGACAACAAGGTATTAGGGTCTTAGAAACATTTACAAGTTTATCAATTAAGTTTGATGAAATTAGAAGGTGTAGAGGCAGTAGAGGGGCAGCTAGATGACACAGTGAATAGAACGCTGGGCCTGAAGTCAGGAAGATTCATCACCATGAGTTCAAACCTGACCTTAGACACTTACTAGCTGTGTGACCCTGGGCAAGTCACTTAATCCTGTTTGCCTACATTTACCCATCTGTAAAATGAGCTAGAGAAGGAAATAGCAAAACATTCCAGCATCTTTGCCAAGAAAACCCCAAAAGGGGTCACAAAGAGTCAAACACCACTAAAAAAATGACTGAAGAACTAGTAGAGACAGATTTGATGAGAATAACCCCTAACAACAGAAAGGAGGGCCATTTCTGGAAAAAGTCTTTTCACTTATACCTCTACCAGAGAGGAGGCAATTATGTGTTATGGTGCATGAAACACTGAACCCAGAATCAGGAAGATTCAAATTCAAATCCTGCCTCAGTTACTTACTAGTTGTGTGATCCTGGACAAGTCACTATTCCTCTGTCTGCTTCAGTCTCTTCATCTGTAAAATGGGAATAATAATAGCACTTACTTTTCAGGGTTGTAGTGAGAAAATATTTGTAAAGTGCAGTATAAATGCTAGCAATTATGGGGGGAGGGGGAGTCATGGTTATTTATCTTCCCCTCTGTATCAGCAATGCCATATTCACAATGCCTATAGAGATTACAAATATGCTGATATAATTATCCATTAGAAAATACGTCATGTTTGCCATATGAGGAAATAAACTAGAAAATTTATTAAGATACCAAAAGACTGAGTCCCAAAACCAGAAAGTGAAAGCCATCAGAGTAGTTATGACATTGGCACAGGTAGATAAAGTAGAAAGCACCCACATTTTCAAGCCTTTAAAACAGAACAGGCTACCTCAGGCAAAGGTCCTCCTCTCCCCACTCACAGCAACCACCCAGAGTCCTGGAAGAGCGCTCCCAGCAGCTCCGGCCCCTGGCAGTCCTCAGCAGGAGTCCTTAGCAGAAAGTCCTTAGCAGTTCTAACTCAAAAAGGGCTTCGCGCTGCCACTGCCTCTGCTGCTGCCGCCGTCACCACCACCGCCAGCCACCGAAGGAACGCTAGCTTGGCTTCCGCTTCCTCTTGCTCCGCCCCTTCCTGCTACGTCAGCAAGTCCAACGGGGCATGGAAGATCTTTAAATCCCATAACCTTTACACCCTCAAGTCATCCACAGCATTTTATAGCAAAGTTACTGCTTTCAGAGACATAATGTCCAGCAGGGAGCAGACTTGAGTAATTTAATCAGAAAACAGCCTTGAGGAGTGTGACCCTTGGCATCAGAGATAGGAGTTAGCAATAAACCGAAGAAAAAATGAGCCTTGGCAATCAGAAGGCCAACTGAATAACCTGCCCAGAAGAGACATTGTGCCCAGGTGGGAACAACATTATGACAGCTGAGAATAAAAAGGATGACAGGGCCCCTTGTCTGCATGTGGTTTCTGTGTGTGTGCTTCCCTACTGGCATATTCTATGTGCATGACAAGTTGTATATCACTCTTCCCACTGGTTCTCTCTCTCTCTTTCTCCATCTCTCTCTGTCTCTCTTTCTCTGTCTTTCTCTCTCTGTCTCTCTCTCTCTCTGTATATATATATATATATATATATATATATATATGTTTATGGGGGAAATGTTTTGCTGTTCTTGCCCTCACTATGCCCTCTCTATAAATGCTTTTACTTGAGCTACTTGTATCTAGTGGCTAATTAACAAAGGGATATGCACCAGTAGGAGCTCATAAGCTGTATTGTTAGAGGTATGTGGAGAACCTGGGCTAATAGTTGCCTACTGCATACTCAGTCTGTGACTTTCCAGTACTAAATTGGGAAAGTAGCCTAGAGGATATGCTATACAAATAAATAAAGGATAATTTAAGAAGAGAGAGTAGTAAAAACTAGGAGGGTAAGGTGGGAAAGTTTTTCTTTGTATTTCCAGTGCTTAGCTGAACACTTGGCATATGGTAAGTTAAGAACTCATGTATTCTTTTTTTTTTTTTTAAACAATCAGGGTTAAGCAACTTGCTCAAGGTCACACAGCCAGTTATTTTTTTGTCTGGGTGCCAAGTATCTGAGGCCAGAACTGATCCCAGGTCTCCCAACACTGGGGCCAGCACTCTTACTGCGCCACCTGGCTGCCCTGCACTCATGTATTCTTAAATTTTTTTGTGTCACGGACTCCTTTGGCATTCTAATGAAGCCTATGGACTCTTCTTAGACTAATGTTTTTAAATAATGAAAAAAATGCTGAATTTCTGTTAGAGATCAATGAAAATAAAGGTATAATTTTACCCATACAAGTTCACAGACCCCTTGAAATCTATCTCATTTATCCCATGTATCCTCTGTACATCTGTTGGTTACACTTAATAATGTTTATTGACTGATTGACAAAGAAAGGCTATCCCCCTAGAAGGTTTCTCCTGAGGGGAATGCTGAGATAAGTTAAGGATTTAAAGAGGTAGAGGTGAGGAAGGAGTTCATTCCAATCATGAGAGATAGCTTGTACAAAGATTCAGGCTGGGGGGGGGGGGAAAGTGTAATGGGAATGTAAATTTTTAAGATCTTCCCTGCCCCTAGGCTAAAGTGCACCTGGAGCCTGGGGTGGGAGGCTTGTTTTTCAGTAGATACTTTTTGATTGGCCAGTGGGTCCAGAAGGTTGTTACATTCTCTGAGTTAGGAGAAGGCTACATAAGCCCTGATTTGAGGCTTTGTTTTGGGGCTCACTTTGAGAAGTGTTCTGTGATTTGATCAGATGAGACTCTGGGAAGCAGTTGTTGAGAGCCCCCCCCCCCCAGATGTTGATTTGGTATGGATATAATAGTTGGACAGTTTGGAAACTTGTCTACTTGATCTTTTTCTCTGTCTTGATAATTCTGTCTGTATACTCTGAAGTTCGGGGTGCTAACCTTTTTCCCCTGAACTAGGTAAACAATACATATTTGACTGATTAAAGTAAGCTTGTTAACCTATTTTGAGTTGCTTTTCTTTAACAAAGCAAATCTAAGAACCTGTGTTGGCAGCCACCCTGGGGACGCTGGGGTGCTTGCTGATACAGGGAGATGGAATGATGAATTTAGGGAACAGCACATAGGCCATTTTATTTGGGTTGTTGTTATTATTAGATTACTGTTACCTTTGAAAATTAAGGTAAACTGAAAGACAATTGTCTGAGCATGACCAATTTATCAATCAACTAGTGTAGCAGTAAACTGGGTCAACAGCCTTTCTCAATGACCAAAGACCCTGAATGAAGGCTGATAGGATCTCTTAAATCTGGATGTGTGCATCTTCTGATTGGCCTGATGATACATTTGGACTCTCCCCTAACAAAGGTAAAACAATCTTAATTAGTAGACATTTTAATGAGGAGGTGGGATGAGAGTTACCTCACCTCCTCCTGCTTCAGAAAATTGGAATGTTGCTGTTGTGTTTCTTCAGACTTTGTGATCCCATTTGAAGTTTTCTTGGCAGAGATACTAGAGTGGTTTAGCATTTCCTTCAACTCATTTTATAGATGAGGAAACTGAGGCAAACAGGGTTAAGTGACTTGTCCAGGGTCACACAGCTAGTAAGTGTTGGGGTACAGAGCTGAACTCAGGAAGAGGTCTTCCTGGCTCTAGGCCCAGAGCTCTGCTGCCACCTAGCTACAGGATTAGACTGAAAACAATGGAAGTAGTCTGCGGTTGCTTTGATTGAATCAACTTGAATTTGAGTTAACTGGGTGGTGGGTGAGCTTTTATATGCAAGGCCTTTTGTAAAATATCTCAAAATCCCACAAGCATAAATCACATTATCCCAGCCCTAATATCTGTTGTCACACATACGAGTAGTGGGGCTTAGATTTTATTGTGATCATATATACATAGGGTTATAGAGTTACCCTTACTTTGTTGTTAAGTATTTTTATGACCATGTGTGTATGTGTGTGTGTGTGATTGTTTTTTGGCAAAGATACAGGAATTGTATCTAGCTGCCCTTTACCCTTACTGATATCCTTCTTAGCCTAAGACCCATAGAAACTCCCAAAAACTACAAATTTGGGGGGCTTTCATGATCAATCTACCTTTTGGGCATCTTTAAAACTGAAATAAGGTGAGGACCACAAATCTTATGAGAACTCTGGCTCTAAATTGTATTTTATTATAAACTGCCACTATCTAGACTCTAGGAGTAGAGTGTCAAAGATCTGAATCTTCCCTGGGGGCATTAGGACTTCATTTAAATAAGTTTTCAATTTGCATCAAGACATAAAATGATCAACACCTATCAGACTGGCTAACATAACAAAAAGGGAAACTATTGGATGTTAGAGGAATGTGGGAAAACTGGGACAGTAATGCACTGTTGGTGGAGTTGTAAACTGGTCCAGCCATTCTGGAGAGCAATATGGAACTATGCCTAAAGGGCCATAAAACTGTGTGTACCCTTTGATCCAGCCATACCACTGCTAGGTCTATATCCAAACGACATCCAAAAAAGGGAAAATGACCTATTTGTACAACTATTTATAGCAGCTCTTTTTGTGGTGGCAAAGAATTGGAAATTGAGGGATGCCCATCAATTGGGGAGTGGCTGAACAAGCTGTGGTATGTAAATGTAATAGAATACTATCATAGTATAAGAAATGATGAGCAGGTGGTTTTCAGAAAAACCTGGAAAGACTTACATGAACTGATGCATAGTGAAGTGAACAGAACCAGGAGAATATTGTACCCAGTAACAATAATATTGTACAATGAAGAACTGTTAATGACTTAGCTATCTTAGCAATGCGATGATCCAAGGCAAACCCAAAGGACTAATGATGAAGTTTAATATCCACCTCCAGAGAAAGAACTGATATTGTTTGAATGCAAACTGAGGTGGGTTATTTTTCATTTTTTTCCTTTTATTCAAGTCATACAAAATAACTAATATGGAAATCTTTTACATGATTGTACATGTATAACCCATATCTACTTATAGTCTCAGAAAAGCGGGGAGGGACAGAATTTGGAACTCGAAACCTTAAATAAAAATGCTTTTTAAAATTGTAAGAAAAAAATGATTGTAAGGTCCTTGGGGGCAGGGACTATTTTTCTGCTTGTATTTCTATTTAGAAAATTTAGCACAGTGCCTGGCACACAGTGAACACTTAATAAGTGCTGGTTGACTTGACTTAAAAAAAATTAAAACCAATTTTCAGTTTTCCATGACTATTTTCCAGGCATTATGCTAAGTACTAATATTATAATACAATCAGAAAGATAGTCCCTGCCCTCAAGAAGCTTATAATCTATTTTTGAAAATATGTTTTATTGAGGTCTTCTGTTTCTTACATTATAAGTTATCCCAAGTATCCTTTCCCCTCTCAGAGAACCATCCTATATAACAAATAGTTGTTTGTTTGTGTTTTTTTTAGGGAAAAAAAGAACTTACATTCTAATGGGAGTAGACAACACATAAAATTAAACTAAAAACAAAATATTCTGGGGTGTGGAGAGGAACAGTGAAGGGATCCAGTGCTGAGCCATGGTAGAAAAAATCCAGTCAGGAATGCAGCCTGGGGAGGAATGAAGAGATGGCTGGCTTGGGTGTCCTCCTTAAAATTCAGTTTCTGGAAGGAGCCAGCTAATAAGAGGGAGAGGCCATGGGGGTGGAGGATACTTCTATTTTGAGAAGTACAAAAGAGAAGTAAGCCTGGAAGGAAAGTTTGGAGGGAGACTGAGGGCTTTAAATGCTAAGCTGAGAAATTTGTGTTTTACACTAGAGGTAACAGAGAGCCCCTAAAGATTCTTGAGCTGGGCAAAATGATAAGGCCAGACCTGCTGTTCTGTCCTGGGCCTGACTCAGTCCATTCCGCAGATAATTTAGGTTTGGTATTGTGACAAAATGGGACACTTGGAGAACATTCATCTGTAAAGAAAGGGAGATTTATCTGGCTATAACAGGAGAAGGATATTCAACAAGAATGGTCATTGAAGACTCCTCAGGCTCATTAAGCTGAGTGAAGATCCTTTGCCCATTCATTATCCACCAACCCAAGCATAAAAAGGCCTGCCTGGAGTTCCTTGTGGCTGCTTTATATTCAGACAATCAAGACATAATGTCAACAGACTGAGCCATGGTTCTCCTGAGTCACTTAAGTCTCAAGGGTCGTCTTGATTCCTTTTAAGGAAAAATGATACTGAATTGCATGGTGGGGTGTGGAGTCAAGGAGGAGTTAGGATATGTCTCCTACCACATATGCTTTTGCAAGATTGTTGTTTGTTCTTCATTTTCAACGAGGACCAATAATATAATCATCTTGACTTTGTGAATTGGATTTAAGTGAGGTTGAGTTGAACAAAATTGTCAGTTTCACCCTCTCATTTAGAGTCATTGAAGCCCGGTGACAAGATAAAAGTCAAGATGACTGGTGATGGCTCCAGATATAATGGATGACCTTGGCTTTTACGATGTTTGACCAAGCTCTAAGCACTCCATAGTGCATGCTTCATCTGCCCATTCCATTGGGGGAAGTCTTCACATGCCTGGGGTAGACATTTCCCTAACTCACTGACATGTTTAAGGCTTGTTGTTTACCTTCAGTCTGGTTTAGCCCATCTCCCAAGATGGTGTTACTGAGATGTGGCTGCTGTACATGCTACAGCTTCTTGGTGTCACAAGTGAGAGTTGGGAGGTAGATGAGTAGCCCTGAAAAGGGCCTGGGCAAGCCCTTACCCAAGAGGTGCTAGTCTATCATCAACCAAGTTTGGGATTAGAAGTGGAATCCTCAGCTTCTGAATTCTAAGATGGCCAGGATCAATAGGTAGTCACGTGTGTGTGTATGTGTGTGTGTGCTATGACCTGTGGCTGGTTCTCTATATTACCAATGGAGGATGGATTGGAAAGGGGAGACACTGAAAGTAGAGGTACCAATTAGGAGACTATTTTAATAGTTCAGGTAAGAGATGATGCCCAAGAGTGGTGGCTATGTATGTGAAGAGAAGGGGATGAATGGGAGAGATTTTATAGAGAGAAAATTAATATGACTTTGAAATTAATGGGATATGAGCGATACTGAGATTGTGAACTTTGAAGAGTAGAAAGACAGTGGTACCTTTAATAGGAATAAGGATGTTTGGAGAAGGGGAGGGTTTGAGGAGGAAGATATTGAATTTTCTTTTGGACATGTTGGATTTGAAATGCCCTCCCTCCATCCTCCATTCCCCACTTCTTCCTATACCACTTTCCAGATCTTTAAATAATCAAATTAAATCAATATTGTGATTGCTACTGGAAAAGATGTGTTAGTCAATTCCTCTACGACTTCACTTACCAAACTTGTGACCTCCCCGCCCCCTAAAAAAACAACAACACAAAACAACCCTTCTTAGGTACCATTCCCCTTTTGTATCGTCTATTCCATTAGAAAGTAAGTTCCTTGAGAGCAGGCACTGTCTTGGTTTTGTATTTGAATCCCTAGGACTTGGCAAGATGCTTGACTCTTAGTAAGCACTTAAATGTTTTTGCATTCATTCATTCATTCATTCATTCATTCATTCATCCATCCATCCATCCATCCATCCATCCATCCATCCATCCATCCAT